>NC_132872.1:33853505-34153505 GCF_048164855.1 Canis lupus baileyi | reverse complement strand
TCCCTCTGCCTATGTCTCTGCCTCTCTCTCTCTCTCTCTGTGACTATCATAAATAAATAAAAATTTTAAAAAAAGATTTAGAATGAGAAGAGAGCTCAATGCCCTTGAAGGCCGCATATCAAAATGTAAACAGAACTTGAGGAATTCCTCCAGCCCTTCTGGAGGTCCCCAAGACCAGCCCTTAAATCTAATCTAAAACGCTCCTCAGGGTCCAAGTCCCTGTTCCACTGTGTGGCATATACTTGAACCCATGCTCGAGTTTGTAAAACAACCCTCGTGTGTTTGCATCGGTGTCGGCTCCTTAGTGGTTTCTCGGATTCGCCATCTTGGGCACAACACCTCCATGACCCCTCCCCACCTGGACTGACCCCCGTCCCCTCCCACCCATGCTGACTCTCAGTCACGTCCCCGCCCACAACAGCTCGGCATAGGCCCTCACACAGTTCCACAGGCACGGTGGGCACTCCCGCCGTCCCCAGCCTCCCAGGGGAAGGAAGGAGGTTTTGGCAGGACACACTACCATGGTGGCCCCAGGGCTCCCTGCCCAGGAGAGCACCTGGTGACAGGTCGGGGTCTGTGTCCCTGACGCCAGCTCCTCCACCCGGTTTTCCCACAGGAAATGAAGGAGGAGGCCCTGGTCTCCTCCAGGGACATCACGCAGGTGGACCTGGATGTCAACAGGACGTTCAGCAGTCACATCATATTTTGGGACTACTACGGGGTAGGGTGAGGTTGAGGGTCCAGGGGGGATCAGGACCCAGGGGAGAACCAGGGCATTCCGGGTAAGGAAAACGGGACTTCTGAGGCGGGGGGCAGAACAGCAGCCAACAACAAACCGCTCCATGGTAGGGTGTTGGGGATGACCTCTGTGCCCCCACACCCAGGGCCTCGGGGATGAGGAGGCACCAGGATGGGGCCTCCAGGGGTTGCCATGGGAGCTGAACCCCAAAGGGGTGAGGGACGACCCCCTGAGAAGCAGGGGATGGGGTGGGGACATGGTGGGAAGGAACCGAACCTGGGTGCCAGGCAGAATGGCCACGGCGGAGCAGGACACACTTCAATCCCATGAGGGTCGAACAGGTCAGAGTGACACCCACTCTCGGTGCTTTACATGTTTCTAAGTTCTATGCATTTAATTTGAGACAATTTGCAATTTGAAAACACACATAGTATGATGAACCCCAGATAATGCCCTGGTCCAGCCAGGGCCAATCACTGACCACACCCGGCCCCAGGGGCTGGTGTCACAGCAAACCCCAGACTGGAGTCTCCTTAAAGTGTAGACGTCTCCTTTTGCATCTTAGAGGAAGGGGATGCCCTGTGTCCGCAGGCCCCCCACGACATCTCCCTCATTCCCCACTGCCACTCCATCCACCTACATCATCATCCTCAATGGCATCCCACCTACACCATCCCCCTAAAACCCACACAGCCCCACATAATCCCCACCCACTCTATACCGCAACACCATCCCCCCTACACCATCCCCCACACTCCACCACCATCATACCCCTGCCCCCACACCATCCACCCCCACACCATCACCGCCCAGCAAGGACCCGGTGCAGTGCAACCTTTGGGACATTATCAGCCTCCCAGGGTTTCTCTGGATACCCTACTCCCTTCAGAAGCCCGGGTGTCCCATAGAGTACCCAGGAGTTGCAGGGAGGAGGGAAGACAGGGAGCCCCAGACAGGGTTTGTGCAGGTGAGTGGTGCAGAGGAAGCACTGTGCCCTGCCTCCGCCCACTGGCCGTCCTGGAGGGCGGCACACCCTGCACAGGACACCAGCCCCTAACCCAGGGGGATCAGGACTGGCCTGGCCCCGGGCTCTGTGAGGGTGGGTGTGATTGGAGCCCCCGCCCCAGGCCCAACAAAAAGACTATTGGGATCCAGCCCCCCGTAGCCCTGTCCAGGCCTAGATTCTGGCCCCACACTGAGCGAGCCCTCTCACAGCTTTATGTGGCCGCCTGGGCCCTTGGCGTGCCCCACAGATCCAGGTCACTGACCTAGAGCAGCCCTGGGGATCCCAGGACACCAAAGGTTGGGGAGAGCAGAGGTAGGCTGGTGGGCCCCACCCACACCCACACCAGGAGGCAGGTTCTTCCAGTTGCTGGGGCCCAAGGGGCCCCGAGGCTAGGGTCCAGCTTCCCTGCAGGGACCCAGCTAGGAACCCATGAGCTACAGGTCAAGGTCAGCTCTGCTGTCCTCAGAACCATTTCTAAGGCTGAAACCTCAGGACACACGCCCCCACCCGGAGTCCACACATGCTCCCAGGTGGGGGACTCCAGCACTCGCATCGCCACCCATGTGATTCTTGCCCTCTCCTAAAGGACAGAATGGTCTCCTTCCCCAGGGGAAGGCGCGCACCCTGGGCTCTGAGCCCATTTGCTGTAGAATATCAATAAAGTGTTGTGATGTGAAAATGCACAGCTAGCCTGTTTCTGTGTCTCCCAGAACTCTGTGCACGGGGCATGGAAAGACCCACAGAGAGGAGGAGGGGGCAACACCCAGGCCCCAAATAGCCCCTGCATGGGCACTGCAAGGCACACACAGTTGACGTACCCACGTGCCTCCCAGGGGCGGCCAGACACCAGGGTCATGACCCCACGGACTATACTGGGACTCAGCCTGTGCCTCATGGGCCAGGAGGGCCTGGGACAGAGTGACAGCCAGGGAGCCTCAGGTCACCAGGGTCTGTGTAAAGCGACCTGGGAGGTCTGTGCTCCCTCTGTCAAGGGGCCTGGGCTGGCTGGTTTCTGGGGCACTTCCTGCCATCCCCGCATCTCTGTGCCTGTGTGCCTGGGGAACAGAGGGCCTGCCGGGCGGTCAGTGGGACCCAGGAAGGGATGTCAGGACCGCAGGCCCTTGTGTTGTGCCCAAGATTGCAAATCCAAGAAACCACCGATGAGCCGACACCGATGAAAACTCCCGAGGATATCTTTACAAGCTGGAGCTTGAGTCAAAGTGCACCCGACACAGCGGAGCAAGGATTTAGACCCTGAGACTAAGAGGCGTAGCAGCTTTATAGGGGCCAGTGGCCCTTGGGATACACAGAAAGTTGCACAGTCATGTCGGTCCACACGCAGGTGGCCGATTGAAATCCACCTTACCTTATGGGATCCACTTGACCTGGCATATTACTTTGGTCAGAAACGGCCCGCAGTTTTGGTGGGCACAAATCAGGGTTACATTCTTATGAGCAGATTTCTGATTAGGGTGTGCCGAGTGGCTTGACTGGGTTGGGGCAGCGCCTTAAGCCATAAGCAGGTCATGTGGGGGTCATAGGGGAGGTGGCGGGTGTAGCACAAAATAGAATCAGTCCTGCTCTGCTTGTCCAGGGGTAGGGGATTTTTGTTAAATTTCCTGGGTCCCACACTTGCAGCTCACGCACCTGGGCCACCCTCACCAGGTGGACTCACTGTGCACACCTTGTGGTGCTGGATCTCTCACACCAGCGTGTAGAGGGCACCCTCCTCGCCCTAGTGAGTAGGGGCTGGGTGAGCATGCGGCTCGGCATGAAGGCCAGACAGCACAGGGTACCGAGGAACCACAGCCCCATCACCACCCCTACTCCAGCCCCATGGCTCCCCGTCATGAGCACCCGGCTCCTCTGAGATCCCCCCACGGTGGCCCCGAGGTCTGGCTCCCTGCTGGAGAGGCAACGGGGAGAAGAGAAGCAGCCGGGGCACAGTGGGACCCACTGCCGGACATAGGAATGTGGCGGAGCCGGACCTTCCAGCTCAGCTGACCCTCCAGTGGAAAGTCACTGCACGAGCGAGCCTTGGGTCAGCCAGGAGAGCCCAGCTAACCGCCCAGTGCCAGCACCAGAAAAGATGTGCCAACCATGTCGGTGTTTGGGTTACCCAGCCAGAGGATCAGATAGCTGCACATGATAGCTGCATGTAATAGACACACACACCCCAAAACCAACAAAAGTCGGAATCCCCCAATGTTGTCAAACAGCAGTTGGATGCTTACATACACGACGGTGTGGTCCCCAATAGGATACATGGAAGACGCTATAAGCCATAATTGCAGAGGTGCTGGAGGCACGGAGATGTGCCTGCTGGGTTCCAAAAAGGAGCGCAGAGGGGCAGGAAGCATCCTACGGGGTGGGGGGGGGCGGCATGATGAGCATGTGCTTTGGCTAAGGTCATGATCCTGGGGTCCTGGAGAATCATGTCCCACATCAGGCTCCCTGCATGGAGCCTCATTTTCCCTCTGCCTATACCTCTGCCTCTCTGTCTCTCTCATGAATACATAAATAAAATCTTTAAAAAAGAAAAAAGATAAAAAGATGAGAAAGGACCCAAATAAAATCACAAATGAGAAAAGAGAAATAACAACCAACACTACAGAAATACAAATGATAATAAGAGAATATGATGAAAAATTCTATGCCAGAAACCTAGAACCTGGAAGAAATTGATCAATTCCTAGATATATATATATATATATATATATATATATATATATATATATACAAAAAAAAATTAAGAAATAAGAAATTTGAACAGACAGTTAACCAGCAAAGAAATTGAATCAGCAATCAGGGATCTCCCAACAGGAGACACTTAGATCAATAGAACAGAATGGAAAGCTAAAACAAGATACACACAAGTATCTATTTTCCAAAAATGGACAACAAGACAGGAAGGAATATCCAATGGCACAAAGACAGTCTCTTCAACAAACCCTAACCCTGACCCCAGGATAAGAACAAATGGTGTTGGGAAAACCAGGCAGCCACAGGCAGAAGAATGAAACTGGACCACTTTCTTACACAATATATACAAAAAATAAATTCAAAATGGATGAAAGACCTAAATGTGAGACCTGAAACTATACAAAGAAGAAAAGATAGGCAGCAACGTCTTTGACATTGGCCATTGGATGTTCTTTCTAGATATGCCTCTGAGGTGAGGGAAACAAAAGCAAACATCCTATTGGGACTTCATCAAATTGAAAAGCTTCTGCAAAGTGAAGGAAACAACCAAAGCTAAAAGGCAACATACAGGAGGAGGGGCAGATGGCGGAAGAGTAGGGTCCCCAAGTCACCTATCCCTACCAAATTACCTAGATAACCTTCACGTCATCCTGAAAATCTACGAATTCGGCCTGAGATTTAAACAGAGACCAGATCTAATGCTACAGTGAAAAAAGTTTGTGCAACTATCAAGGTAGGAAGATGGGAAAAAGAAATAAAGAAACAAAAGGCATCCAAGGGGGACGGGCCCCACGAGGAGCCGAGCTAAGGCCAGGCCGAGTGCCCCCGGGTCAGGAGAACTCTGTCCCAGAGAATCAGGAACTGCACCAATCTTCCAGGGTGGAATGGGCCTGCAGGGATTCAGAGCAGGACCCCAGGAGGGCGGGGATACCCTCGGGCTCCATGGGACACTAACAGACACCTGCACTCCCAAGAGAGTGCATCGAACTCCCGAAGGGCTGCAGGGCACATGCATGACCCAGGAGCAGCTCTGAGGGGCTCGGGCGGTGGCTCTCTGTGGAGAGGGCTGCAGGTCCCTGGGAGCAGCTAGGCGGTGGTGCCTAGGGCAGAAAAAGAGGCTCCGTGTGGAGGGGGCTGCGCGGCTCCAGGAGCAGCTCATAAGGGCTGGGGCGGCGGCTTTGTGGAGAGGCGGCTGCGTAGCCGGGAGCGAGAATCCAACAGCAAAGGCCCCAGAGCATGGGGCCCTGGGACACAGCCCAGGATTTGGCCTCCCCTGGGACAGGCAGAGGCCTGGAGGGCCCAGGACAGCAAGGACGCACCTGCCCAGAGCTGAGCAGATCAGCAGCCCCACACCGGAGGCTCCAGGCCCTGCAGATGGACTGCTCCGGAGTTATGGCGGGGGCTGAATACAAGTTTTCAGATCTGGCCGCTGCCACTGGGGTTGTTCCTCCTTGGGTGTCACGGGGTAAACAAGCCCCACTGAGCGCTTCACCAGGCAGGGAAAGAGGAGCTCCCCCAAGGGCTAACACCTGAAAATCAGCACAATATGACCCTCCCCCACAATACCAACTAAACAGCCAAGTTCCAGGGGAAGTCAAGGGACTTAAAGTATACAGAATCAGAAGATACTCCCCCCATGTTTTTTTTTTATTTCTGATTGCTTCCCCCACCATTTCCCCCCTTTCTTTCTTTTTCTTTCTCATTTTATTCTCTTTTTTGCTTTTTTCCTCCTTTTTCCTTTTCTTTTCCTCTTCTCTTTCCTTCTTTCTCTCCTCTCTTTTTCTCCTTTTCCCAATACAACTTCTTTTTGGCCCCTCTGTACTGAGCAAAGTGACTAGAAGGAAAACCTCACTTAAAAAGAAAAAAACAGTCCGCTCTCCCACAGAGTTACAAATCTGGATTACAATTCAATGTCAGAACAACAATTCAGAAGCACTATTATACAGCTACTGGTGGCTCTAGAAAAAAACATAAAGGACTCAAGAGACTTCATGACTGCAGAATTTAGATCCAATCAGGCCGAAATTAAAATCAATTGAATGAGATGCAATCCAAACTAAAAGTCCTAATGACCAGGGTTAATGAGGTGGAAGAACGAGTGAGTGACATAGAAGACAAGTTGAGGGATCCCTGGGTGGCGCAGCGGTTTGGCGCCTGCCTTGGGCCCAGGGCGCGATCCTGGAGACCCGGGATCGAATCCCACGTCGGGCTCCCGGTGCATGGAGCCTGCTTCTCCCTCTGCCTATGTCTCTGCCTCTCTCTCTTTCTCTCTCTGTGACTATCATAGATAAATAAAAATTAAAAAAAAAAAAAGAAGACAAGTTGATGGCAAAGAGGGAAACTGAGGAAAACAGAGACAGACAACTAAAAGACCAGGAAGACAGATTAAGGGAAAAAAACGACAGCCTGAGGAAGAAAAACCTATGTGAAATTGGGGTTCCCAAGGATGCCGAAATGGACAGAGGGCCAGAATATGTATTGGTACAAATCATAGCTGAAAATTTTCCTAATCTGGGAAGGGAAACAGGCATTCACATCCAGGAAATAGGAGATCTCCCCCGAAATCAATAAAACCCGTCCAACACCTCAACATTTAATAGTGAAGCTTGCAAATTCCAAAGATAAAGAGAAGATCCTTAAAGCAGCAAGAGACAGGAAAATCCTGACCTTTATGGGGAGGAGCATAAGGGTAACAGCAGACCTCTCCACAGAGACCATGCACGCCAGAAATGGCTGGCAGGATATATTCAGGGTCCTCCATGAGAAGAACATGCAACCAAGAATACTTTATCCAGCAAGGCTCTCCTTCAAAATGGAAGGAGAGATAAAGAGCTTTCAAGACAGGCAGGAACTGAAAGAATATGTGACCTCCAAAGCAGCTCTGCAAGAAATTTTAAGGGGGACTCTTAAAATTCCCCTTTAAGAAGAAGTTCAGTGGAACAATCCACAAAAACAAGGACTGAATAGATATCATGATGACACCAAACTCATATCTGTCAATAGTAACTCTGAACGTGAAAGGGCTTAATGACCCCATCAAAGGTGCAGGGTTTCAAACTGGATAAAAAAAGCAGGATCCATCTATTTGCTGTATACCAGAGACTCATATTAGACAGAAGGACACGTACAATCTGAGAATAATGGGTTGGCGAACCATTTACCATTCAAATGGTCCTCAAAAGAAAGCAGGGGTAGCCATCCTTATATCAGGTAAACTAAAATTTACCCCGAAGATTGTAGTGAGAGATGAAGACGGACACTAAATCATACTTAAAGGATCTATCCAACAAGACGACTTAACAATCCTCAATATAAATGCCCCGAATGTGGGAGCTGCCAAATATTTAAACCAATTAATAACCAAAGTGAAGAAATACTTAGAGAATAATTATCTTATACTTGGTGACTTCAATCTAGCTCTTTCTACGCTCGATAGGTCTTCTAAGCACAACATCTCCAAAGAAACGAGAGCTTTAAATGATACACTGGAGCAGATAGATTTCACAGAAATCTATAGAACTTTACATCCAAACTGAACTGAAAACGTTCTTCTCAAGTGCACATGGAACTTTCTCCAGAATGGACAACATACTGGGTCACAAATCACATCTGAACCGATACCAAAAGATTCAGATCGTCCCCTGCATATTCTCAGACCATATGCCTTGAAATTAGAACTAAATTACAAGAAGTTTGGAAGGACTTCAAACACGTGGAGGTTAAGGACCATCCTGCTAAAAGATGAAAGGGTCAACCAGGAAATTGAGCAACAATTTAAAAGTTTCATGGAAACTAATGAGAATGAACATACAACCGTTCAAAATCTTTGGGATGCAGCACAAGCAATCCGAAGGGGGAAATACATCACAATACAAGCATCCATTCAAAAACTGGAAAGAATGGAAATACAAAAGCTAACCTTACTCATAAAGCAGCTAGAGAAAAAAACAGCAGATAGATCCTACACCCAAAAGAATAAGGGAGTTAATTAAAATTCGAGCAGACCTCAAAGAAAATCGAGACCAGAAGAAATGTGGAACAGATCAACAAAACCAGGAGTTGGTTCTATGAAAGAATTAATACCATACATAAAACATTAGCCAGTCTTATTAAAAAGAAGAGAGAGAAGACTCAAATTAATAAAATCATGAATGAGAAAGGAGAGATCACTACCAACACCAAGGAAATACAAACGATTTTAAAACATATTATGAACAGCTGTACGGAAATAAATTACTCAATGTAGAAGAAATGGACGCATTCCTGGAAAGCCACAAACTACCAAAACTGGAACAGGAAGACATAGAAAACCTGAACAGACCAATAACCAGAGAGGAAATTGAAGCAGTCATCCAAAACCTCCCAAGACACAAGAGTCCAGGGCCAGATGGCTTCCCAGGGGAATTCTATCAAACGTTTAAAACTTTTTTTTAATATTTTTTATTTATTTATGGTAGTCACAGAGAGAGAGAGAGAGAGAGAGAGGCAGAGACATAGGCAGAGGGAGAAGCAGGCTCCATGCACAAGGAGCCCGACGTGGGATTCGATCCCGGGTCTCCAGGATCGTGCCCTGGGCCAAAGGCAGGCGCTAAACCACTGCGCCACCCAGGGATCCCTCTATCAAATGTTTAAAGAAGAAACCATACCTCTCCTACTAAAGCTGTTTGGAAAATATAAAGAGATGGAGTCCTTCCAAATTAGTTCTATGAAGCCAGAATCACCTCAACTCCAAAACCAGACAAAGACCCCACCAAAAAGGAGAATACAGACCAATAGCCCTGATGAACATGGATGCAAAAATTCTCAACAAGATACTAGCCAATAGGATCCAACAATACATTAAGAAAATTATTCACCATGACCAAGTAGGACTTATCCCTGGGACATAAGGGTGGTTCAACACTCGTAAAACAATCAATGTGATTCATCATATCAGCAAGAGAAAAACCAAGAAACATATGATCCTCTCATTAGATGCAGAGAAAGCATTTGACAAAATAGAGCATCCATTCCTGATCAAAACACTTCAGAGCGTAGGGATAGAGGGAACAATCCTCGACATCTTAAAAGCCATCTACGAAAAGTCCACAGCAAATATAATTCTCAATGGGCAGGACTTGGAGCCTTTCCCCTAAGATCAGGAACAAGACAGGGATGTCCACTCTCACCACTCGTATTCAACATAGTACTGGAAGTCCTAGCCTCAGCAATCAGACAACAAAAAGACATTAAAGGCATTCAAATTGGTCAAAAAGTAGTCAAACTCTCCCTCTTCACCGATGACATGATACTCTACCTAGAAAACATAAAACCCTCCCCCCAGGATTGCTAGAACTCATACAGCAATTTGGTAGTCTTGCAGGATACAAAATCAATGCCCAGAAATCAATGGCATTTCTATACACTAACAAAGAGACTGAAGAAAGAGAAACTAAGGAGTCAATCTCATTTACAATTGCACCCAAAAGCATAAGATACCTAGGAATAAACCTAACCAAGGAGGTAAATGATCTATACCCTAAAAACTATAGAAAACTTCTGAAAGAAATTGAGGAAGACACCAAGAGATGGAAAAATATTCCATGCTCATGGAATTGCGGAATTAATATTGTGAAAATGTCGATGTTACCCAGGCCATGTTCACATTTAATGCAATCCCTATCAAAGTACCATGAAATTTCTTCAGAGAGTTAGAACAAATTATTTTAAGATTTATGTGGAAACAGAAAAGACCCCGAATAGCCAGGGGAATTTTAAAAAAAGAAAACCATATCTGGGGGCATCACAATGCCAGATTTCAGGTTGTACAACAAAGCTGTGTTCACCAAGACAGTGTGGTACTGGCACAAAATTAGACACATAGATCAATAGAACAGAATAGAGAAACCAGAAGTGGACCCCGAATTTTATGGTCAATTCATATTTGATAAAGGATGAAAGACTATCCATTGGAAGAAAGACAGTCTCTTCAATAAATGGTGCTGGGAAAATGGATATCCACATGCAGAAGGATGAAACTAGACCACTCTCTTTCACCATACACAAAGATAAACTCAAAATGGATGAAAGATCTAAATATGAGACAAGAGTCCATCAAAATCCTAGAGGAGAACACAGGCAACACCTTTTTGAATTTGGCCGCAGTAACTTCTTGCAAGATACATCCACGAATGCAAAAGAAACAAAAGCAAAAATGAGCTATTGTGACTTCATCAAGATAAGAAGCTTTGCACAGCAAAGGATACAGTCAACAAAACTAAAAGACAACTTACAGAATGGGAGAAGTTATTTGCAAATGACGTATGAGATAAAGGGCTAGTTTCCAAGATCTATAAAGAACTTATAAACTCAACACCAAAGAAACAAACAATTCAATCATGAAATGGGCAAAAGGCATGAAGAGAAATTTCACAGACGAAGACACTGACATGGCCAACATGCACATGAAAAAATGCTCTGCATCACTTGCCATCAGGGAAATACAAACCAAAAACACAATGAGATACCACCTCACACAGGTGAGCATGGGGAAAATTAACAAGGCAGGAAACCACAAATGTTGGAGAGGATGCGGAGAAAAGGGAACCCTCTTACACCTTTGGTAGGAATGTGATCTGGTGCAGCCACTCTGGAAAATTGAGTGGAGGTTCCTCAAAGAGTTAAAAATAGACCTGCCCTACGACCCAGCAATTTTACAGTTGGGGATATACCTCAAAGATTGAGATGCAATGAAACGCCGGGACACCTGCACCTTGATGTTTATAGCAGCAATGTCCACAATAGCCAAAATGTGGAAGGAGGCTTGGTGTCCATCGAAAGATGAATGGATAAAGATGATGTGGTTTATGTATACAATGGAATATTACTCAGCCATTAGAAACAACAAATACCCACCATTTGATTCAACGTGGATGAAACTGGAGGGTATTACACTGAGTGAAGTATGTCAATCAGAGAAGGACAAATAGTGTATGTTCTCATTCATTTGGGGAATATAAATAATAGTGAAAGGGAATATAAGGGAATGGAGAAGAATTGTGTGGGAAATATCAGAATTGGAGACAGAACATAAAGACATCTAACTCTGGGAAACGAACTAGGGGTGGTAGAAGGGTAGGAGGGTGGGTGGTGGGGAGAATGGTGATGGACACTGAGGGGAGCACTTGATGGGATGAGCACTGGGTGTTCTTATGTATGTTGGTAAATTGAACACAAATAAAAAATTAATTTATTAAAAAAAAGATTCATGGAAACTAATGAGAATGAAGATACAACTGTTCAAAATCTTTGGGATGCAGCACAAGCAGTCCTACGGGGGAAATACATCACAATAGAAGCCTCCATTCAAAAACTGTAAAGAGGGATCCCTGGGTGTCGCAGCGGTTTGGCGCCTGTCTTTGGCCCAGGGTGCGATCCTGGAGACCTGGGATCGAATCCCACATCGGGCTCCCTGCATGGAGCCTGCTTCTCCCTCTGCCTGTGTCTCTGCCTCTCTCTCTCTCACTGTGTGCCTATCATGAATAAATAAAAAATTAAAAAAAAACTGTAAAGAACTCGAATACAAAGGTAACCTTACACATAAAGTAGCTAGGGAAAAAAACAGCAGATAAATCCTACACCCAGCAGAGGAAGAGAATTATTTAAGATTTGAGCAGAACTCAACGAAATCGAGACCAGAAGAACTGTAGAACAGATCGACAAAACCAGGAGTTGCTTTTTTGAAAAGAATAAGATACATAAACCATTAGCCAGTCTTATTAAAAAGAAGAGAGAGAAGATTCAAATTAATAAAATCATGAATGAGAAAGGAGAGATCACTACCAACACCAAGGAAATACAAAAGATTTTCAAAACATATTATGAACAGCCATACGCCAATAAATTAGGCAATCTAGAAGGAATGGACGCATTCCTGGAAAGCCACAAACTACCAAAACTGGAACAGGAAGAAATAGAAAACCTGAACAGGCCAATAAGAAGAGAGGAATTTCAAGCAGTCATACAAAATCTCCCAAGACACAAAAGACCAGGGCCAGATGGCTTCCCAGGGCAATTCTATCAAACGTTTAAAGAAGAAACCATACCTCTCCTACTAAAGCTGTTTGGAAAGATAGAAAGAGATGGAGTACTTCCAAATTCGTTCCATGAGGCCAGCATCACCTTAATTCCAAAACCAGACAAAGACCCCACCAAAAAGGAGAATACAGACCAATATCCCTGATGAACATGGATGCAAAAATTCTCAACAAGATACTAGCCAATAGGAGCCAACAGTACATTAAGAAAATTATTCACCATGAAAGAGTAGGATTTATCCCAGGGCACAAGGCTGATTCAACACTCGTCAAACAAACAATGTGATTCATCATATCAGCAAGAGAAAAACCAAGAACCATATGATCCTCCCATTAGATGCAGAGAAAGCATTTGACAAAATAGAGCATTCATTGCTGATGGAAACCCTTCAGAGCATAGGGATATCGGGAACATTCCTCGACATCTTAAAAGTCATCTACGAAAAGCCCACAACAAATATCATTCTCAATGGGGAAGCACTGGGAGCCTTTCCCCTAAGATAAGGAACAAGACAAAGATGTCCACTCTCACCACTCCTATTCAAAATAGTACTGGATGTCCTAGTCTCAGCAATCAGACAAAAAAAGACATTAAAGGCATTCAGGTTGGCCAAAAAGTAGTCAAACTCTCCCTCTTCACCGATGACATGATACTCTACCTAGAAAACACAAAAGCCTCCATGCCAAGATTGCTAGAACTCATACAGCAATTTGGTAGCATTGCAGGATACAAAATAAATGCCCAGAAATCAATGGCATTTCTATACACTAACAATGAGTCTGAAGAAAGAGAAATTAAGGAGTCAATCTCATTTACAATTGCACCCAAAAGCATAAGATACCTAGGAATAAACCTAACCAAGGAGGTAAAGATCGAAACCATAAACACTATAGAACGCTTCGGAAAGAAATTGAGGAAGACACAAAGAGTTGGAAATATATACCATGCTCATGATTGGCAGAATTAATATTGTGAAAATGTCGTGTTACGCAGGGCAATGTACACGTTTAATGCAATCCCGATCAAAATACTATGGACTTTCTTCGGAGAGTTAGAACAAATTATTTCAAGATTTGTGTGGAATTAGAAAAGACCCCGAATAGCCAGGGGAATTTTAAAAAAGAAAACCATATCTGGGGGCATCACAATGCCAGATTTCAGGTTGTACTACAAAACTGTGGTCATCAGGGCAGTGTGGAACTGGCACAAAAACAGACACATAGATCAATGGAACAGAATAGAGAACCCAGAAGTGGACCTTGAACTTTATGGTCAACTAATATTCGATAAAAGAGGAAAGACTATGCATTGGAAGAAAGACAATCTCTTCAATAGATGGTGGTAGGAAAATTGGACATCCACATGCAGAAGAATGAAACTAGACCACTCTCTTTCACCATACACAAAGATAAACTCAAAATGGATGAAAGATCTAAATGTGAGACAAGAGTCCATCAAAATCCTAGAGGAGAACACAGGCAACACCCTTTTTGAACTCGGCCTCAGTAAATTCTTGCAAGATTCATCCACAAAGGCAAAAGAAACAAAAGCAAAAATCAACTATTGTTACTTCATCAAGATAAGAAGCTTTTGCACAGCATAAATACAGTCAACAAAACTAAAAGACAACCTACAGAATGGCAGAATATATTTGGAAATGACGTATCAGATAAAGGGCTAGTTTCCTAGATCTATAAAAAATTCTTAAAATCAACACCAAAGAAACAAACAATCCAATCATGAAATGGGCAAAAGACATGAACAGAAATCTCACAGACGAAGACATAGACATGGCCAACATGCACATGAGAAAATGCTGTGCATCACTTGCCTCAGGGAAATACAAATCAAAACTACAATGAGATACCACCTCACACCAGTGAGCATGGGGAAAATGAACAAGGCAGGAAACCAAAAATGTTGGAGAGGATGTGGAGAAAAGGGAACCCTCTTACACTGTTGGTAGGAATGTGATCTGGTGCAGCCACTCTGGAAAACTGGGTGGAGGTTCCTCAAAGAGTTAAAAATAGACCTGCCCTATGGCCCAGGAATTGCACTCTTGGGGATTTACCCAAAATATTCAGATGCAATGAAATGCCGGGACACCTGCACCCCGATGTTTTTAGCAAGAATGTCCATAATACCGAAACTGTGGATGGAGCCATGGTGTCCATCGAAAGAGGAATGGATAAAGAAGATGTGGTTTTTGTATACAATGGAATATTACTCAGCCATTAGAAACAACAAATACCCACCATTTGCTTCTACGTGGATGGAACTGGAGGATATTATGCTAAGTGAAGTAAGTCAATCGGAGAAGGAGAAACGTATGTTCTCATTCAATTAGTTAATATAAATAACAGTGAATGGGAATATAAGGGAATGGAGAAGAAACGTGTGGGAAATATCAGAAAGGGAGACAGAACATAAAGACTCCTAACTCTGAAAAAGGAACAAGGGATGCTAGAAGTGGAGGAGGGCGGGGGGTGCGGGTGAATGGGTGAAGGGTACTGAGGGGGTCCCTTGCCGGGATGAGCACTGGGTGTTATTCTGTTGTTTGGTAAATTGAAGAACAATAAAAAATAAATTTATCTTAAAAAAAAGTTCAAACAACTAAATACTGATGCTGCCAACATGGGAGTACGTAAATATAGAAACCAATTAACAACAAACATACAGGAACTCACTGATAATAATACAATGACAGGGGATTTTAAAACCTACCCACTTATGGCAATGGACCGATCGTCTATGCAGAAAATCAACAGGGGAA
The DNA here is from genome assembly GCF_048164855.1 of Canis lupus baileyi. NCBI lineage: Eukaryota > Metazoa > Chordata > Mammalia > Carnivora > Canidae > Canis > Canis lupus. Next base: position 34,138,208 of record NC_132872.1, on the reverse strand, counting down.
CAATAGTCTTGACACACTGGACCACAGGGACTCAACAGATATAGTCTGAACATTTCTTCCTAAAGCAGAATACACATTCCTTTCAAGTGCACATGGGACATTCTCCAGAACAGATCATATCATGGCCCACAAATCAGCCCTCAACAGGTACAACAGGTACAAGAAGGTTGATATCACACCCTGTACATTTTCAGACCATGACGCTATGAAACTCGAAGTTGACAGTAAGAAAAAAATTGGACAGACCAAAAATACATGGAGATTATGAACATCCTACTAGAGAATGAATGGAGCAACCAGGAAATTAAGGAGGAAATATAAAACAAATGAAAATGAAAACGTTTCTCCAAACCTCTGGGATGTAGCAAAGGCAGTCCTAAGAGGGAAGTACATAGCAATCCAGGCCTATCTCAAGAAACAAGAAGTCTCCAATACACAACCTAACCCTACGCCCAATAGGCTGGAAAAGGAATAGCAAACAAAGCCTAAAGCCTACAGAAGAAGGGAAAAATAAAGATGAGAGAAGAAATAAACAATGCAGAAAAAAACAAAACAGTAGAATGGAATAATGAAACTAAGAGCTGGTTCTTCAAAATAATTAATAAAATGGATCAAGCCTTAGCCAGCCTTATCAACGAGAAAAGAGAAAAGACCTAAATAAATAAAATCACAAATGAGAGAAGAGAGATCACAATCAACACCAGAAAAATTAGACAATTATAAGGGAATACTATGAAAGATGATATGCTAACAAACTGGGAGTCCTGGAAGAAATGGACAAATCCCTAGAAATGTGCAAAGGAGCAAAACTGAAATAGGAAAAAATAGAAAATATGAACACACCCATAACTAGCAAAGAAATTGAATCAGCAAGGCACCTGGGTGCCTCAGTGTTTGAGCATCTGCTTTGGCTCATGTCATGATCCTGGGGGAATCACGTCCCACATCAGGCTCCCCACATGGTGCCTCATTTTCCCTCTGCCGATAACTCTGACTCTCTGTGTCTCTCATGAATACATAAATAAAGGTGCAGCCACTGTGGAAAACAGTCTGGAGGGTCCTTGAGAAGTTAAAAATAGGGGATCCCTGGGTGCGCAGTGGTTTGGCGCCTGCCTTTCGCCCAGGGTCTGATCCTGGAGACCCGGGATCGAATCCCACGTCGGGCTCCCGGGGCATGTAGCCTGCTTCTCCCTCTACCTGTGTCTCTGCCTCTTCTTCTGTGACTATCATAAAAAAGTTTTTTTAAAAAGAAGTTAAAAATAGAGCTACCCTACGATTCCAAAATTGCACTGCTAGGTATTTACCCCGAGGATACAAAAGTAGTTTAGTAGATTTGAAGAGGAACACGCAGCCAAGTGTTGGTAGAAGCATTATCAACAACAGCAAAACTGTGTATACACCCCAGATGTCCATCGACAGATGAATGGGCAGAGACGATGTGGTAAATATACACACTGCGACATCACTCGGTCATCAGGAAGGATGAAATGAAGCCATTTACAATGACGTGCGAGAAGTGGAAGACACTTATGCTAAATGAACTCAGTCAGAGAAAGACAGATACCAAATACCATACAATTGCATTCACATGTGAATTTTAAGAAACCAAACAAACTGGCAAAGGGGCAGAGGGGGAGATGAGAGAAGCAAACAAAAAAAACACACTCTTAGTCACAGAGAATAAAGTAATCAATACCAGAGGAAGGTGGGGGGGGGGTGATGGGGAATCAGGGGATGGGGATAGTGGAGGTCACCTCTGACCAGTACCAGGCATTGTATTCAAGGGTTGAATCACTATGTGGTAAACCTGAAACTATATCATACTGTGTTTACAAAGAGGAATTCAAGTAAAACTTTAAAATAATAATTGGTAGTATAGAGGAAACATGTGCGCACAAGAGATAAAATCAGAAAGGCAACTGAAAATCCAAACAGTCTTTAGAGCCACAAATCCCCTCCTTAGCTCAGCTCAGGAGAAGCCTGCCATGCCTCTTCTCACCCCAGCAGAAGCCTGGATTTTGATTCTCTGGGGAGGCCACTGACTTGGTGGAGTCAGGCTATCTTTGAACCTGAAACCTAAATAGAGGGCATAAAACTAAACTACCCAAGATGCTAGGATTCCCAGTGCAGGCACATGCCAAGATACAAACTCTAACCATACACAGACATAACCCTAACCATACACTTAAGGCTAATGTTAAGGTCATCCTTAAACAAGAACTATCACTAATCAAAAACCAAACACAAACCCCAAGACCAAAACACATTCACTGAACCTTCCTGCCAGCCCTCACCCTAACTCTTAAACCTATTCTAAACCCTTAACTCTGACCCTTACCTTAAATCTAACCCTAACCATAACCTCTAACCCTAACCTTATCTTAATGTACTCAATTCCTAATCCTAACCTTAACCTGTACACTAACCCTAACCCTCTAATACTAATCCTATCTCATACCCCAAACTGACACTAAACTGTACCCTAAAACTAATCCCTAACCCACTGCCTAACCCTCTCTTACCCTTTTCCAAAACCGTACCCTGACCCTGACCTGCCCCTAACCCTAACCCCTAAACAAACACTAAACCTAACCCTAGCCCTAACCCCTATCCTAAACCTAACCCTCACCCTAACCCTATACCTAGCCCTAACTTTAACTCTAACCCCTAACCCTAAACACTAACACTAACTCACACCCTAACCTGTAACCCTAACTGCAAACCTAGCCCAACCCTAACTCTAACCATAACCCAAACCCCAACTCCTAATCTCCTGCCCTAATCCCTAAAGTCTAAACCCTAACCCTAACTCTAACTCCTGTCCCTAACCCAAACCCCTATCGTAACTCCTAACCACTTACCCTTACCCTTATCCCTCACCCTAACCTCTAATCCATAACCATAAGCATAATGACTAACCCCTAACATGACTAACCCCTAGGCCTAACCACAAACTGCCTCCCCTCCCCTGACCGTACCATTCATTCTACCCATTCACTTACCCTATGGTGTTGAGGAGTCCCTTCTGACATGGACGAGGCCCACAATGGCGCCTCCAGTGTCCTCCAGGGGGTCCTGAGGACGCCGGGCTCCTGTGAGCGTGGACGTGGCTCCACGTGTTCCAGAGTCATAGTCAGCGGGTCCTGAGTACACCAGGTCTCCTGTCACTGTGGAGTATTCCTCACATCCTCTGGAAGCCTCACAGCAGGTTCTCAGGAGGCCGGGAGCTCCTGTCAGCCTGGACATGGACCCATGTCCCCTGAAAACTCACCGCAAGTCCTGAGGAGGCTGTGGGTTCCTGTCAGCCTAGACGCAGCCCCATGTGTCCCAACGCCAAAGTGCAGGTCCTGAGGAGGACGGGGGTCCTCTCAGTCTTGACGTGGCCCCAGAATTTCCTCAGCCTCACCATAAGACCTGAGGAGGCTGGGGGCTCCTGTCAGAATGGACGTGGCCCCAAATCATCCCAATCATTCACAGTGGGTCCTGAGGAGGCCAGAGACTCCTGTCAGTGTGGATTCGGCATCCACATTTTTCTTAGGCCTCACTACAGGCTCTGACAAGGCTGGGGTCTTCTGTCCGCACGGACGCATCCCGATATTTCCCGATGTCTACACCGGGGGTCCTGAGGACATCAGCGTCTGGTTGTGTGGACATGGCCCCACGTCCTCCTGAAGTGTCACCGCAGGTTCTAAGGTGGCCGAGGCTCCTGTCACTGCGGATGCGGCCCCCAGCTTTCAGAAGACTCAACTTATGTCCTGAGAGGCCCATTAGCTCCTGCCAGAGTGGTCGCGGCGCCACATGTTTCAGAAGCCTCCCCGCATGTCCTGACGTGGCCCAGGGGCTCCTGTTAGCGTGGATGCGGGCTCACATCTTACTGAAGCCTCCCCGTGGGTCCTGAGGCAGCCCAGGGGCTCCTCTCAGGTTGGGTGTGGGCCAACTATTTCCTGAAGCCTCCGGGGAGGTCCTGAAGCGGTCCAGGGGATCCTGTCAGGGTGGATGTGGACCCACATCTTCCTGAAGCTTCACCGTGTGTCGTGAGGAGACTGGGACTCCTGTCAGCATGAACGCTGAGCAATATCCCCCTGAAGACTCCCCACAGGCTCTGAGGAGGCTGTGCTCATCAGCGTGGATGTGTCCCCCCATCTTCCTCAGGCCTCCCCAGCACAGGCTGGCTCCTGTCACTGGAGGCAGAGGAGACCTACTGCGCATGAGTGCCCCCTGTGCAGTGCCTGGGCTCGGGCGCCCCCTGCGGGATGCTCAGATGCTACAGGAGGCTGTGCAGGAGGCACCTGCCCATCCCTGGGCCCACCTCTGCCTCCTTCCAGGCTCCAGCTGGGGCCTGTTAGCTTCGGAAACATCTCACTGAAAAGGAGCCCAACACCCGGCTTCCTCAAAAATACTTAAGGAGAAGGAATTGGAGCCCAAAGGACACGAAATGAAATGTGGACCAGACATTTACCACGTCCTGTAAAACTCACTCAACCCTCTTCCACTGTGGGCGGGACAGCGGGCTGGTGCAGCCGCCCTGGAAACAGTGTGGAGGCCCCTCAGGAAGTTACAAATAGAGACGCCCTGCGACCAGCAGGTGTACGGCCTGGAGCTCACTCCGAAGATACAGATGCAGTAAGAAGTGGGACAACTGCACCCCAATGTCCACAGCAGACGTGTCCACAGTAGTCACATTGTGGGAGGAGCCTCGGTGCCCTCTGACTGATGATGGATAAAGAGGATAGGAAATAGATGATGGTCATAGAGAAAGGAATGTTATTCAGCTATCAAAGAGAAGGAAATCTTGCCATTTGCAATGACGTGTATAGAAGTAGAGGGATCATCTTAAGTGAAATAGGTCAGTCGGAAAAGAGAATGACCATGTGGTGTCATTCATAGGTGGAATTAAAGAAGCAAAGCAGATGAACATCTGTGAATGGAAGGAAAAACAAATAAGATGAAAACAGATGCAGGGAATACAGACTCTTATATATAGGAAACAAACTGATTGTCGCTGCAAGGGAGGGGACGAGGGAGGGGATAACAGGGGACCAGCATGAAGGAGGGCACATGATGTCACGAGGACTGCTGTTAGCTCCAACTGGTGAATCCCTGAATTCATCCTCTGAAAGTATAATACACTATATGTTAATTAATTGGCTTTAAATTAAATTAAGTTAAAAAATCATTTGTATCAGAGCACGTTTCCTACTGGACTTTCTGTTTTGCTCCTTCAGCTTATGCTGGGACCACCCTCGTGGGTCTGGTTTGTTTACGTAGGCATCAGGCCTCGTCCATGGACCAGCCCTGGGCTAGAACTCACGGCCCCGAGATCAGGACCGGAGGTGAGGTCAAGAGTCAGATGCTTAACCAACAGAGCCAGGCGGAGTCCCGAAGACAACACTGCTTTATCCTTTGTCTCTGTGACATCGTTTGTTTTATTATATTTTTAAAATATTTTTTTAATTTTTTAATTAACTTATAGTCAGAGAGAGAGGCAGAGACACAGGCAGAGGGAGAAGCAAGCTCCATGCACTGGGAGCCCGACGTGGAATTCGATCCTCGGTCTCCAGGTTCACGCCCTGGGCCAAAGGCAGGCGCCAAACCGCTGCGCCACCCAAGGATCCCTGTGACATCGTTTGAAATAGGAAAGTGCTGCGTCCCGCTCTGTCCTGCTTCTCCAATACTGATTTGCTCTCCGGGGTCATTTGTGGGGGCTGTTGGATGTTTTGGGTTTTTTTTCCTATGTATAGGATCTGCCACCATGACTTGACAGGAATGACATTGAAATTGAGGGTGGCTTCAGGAACTGCGGACATTTTCACAAGATGAGGCTCCAAACCAATGAGCCCAGGACGGCCTCCCAGAGCTTAGTGTGGCTCAGTCTTGTGCTCCTTTGGTACAGTCTCATTATTTATTCTCTGTGATGCTCCTGAGAAGGGATTCACGTCCGTCATTTCCTTCCTGATTGCTCATTGTCTGGACACAGCAAGCCCCACAATAGAATAAAAACTGAGCCCAGGCCAAGGGCAGGAAGCCCCTATTAGAAAAGATCCACTGCCCTTGAAGGCCCCATATCAAAATGTAGACAGAACTTGAGGAATTGCTCCAGCCCTTCTGGAGGTCCCCGAGACCAGCCCTTAAAACTATGCAAAAACCCACCTCGGGGTCCAATTCCCTGCTCCGCTGTGTCAGGTATACTTGTACAAAAGATTGAGCTTGTAAATAGTCCCTCGTGTGTTTGCATCGGAATTGGCTTCTCGGTGGTTTCTCAGATTCGCAATCTTGGGCACAACAGTCTGAGATAAAAAAACAAAACCAAAAGAAGCTCGGACGCGGGCAGAGAGAAAGCAGGGGTCTGAGAGAAGCGGCGGAGACCCGGGGGCTTGGGGAATCTTCTATGGAGGACATGCAGACTGGGGGGCGGAATGCTCAGCCCCAGAGCCAGAGGACCCAGAGACCCCACCCGCATACCGCCCATCAGTGTCGAGTCTCAGGGAGCAGCACAACACTGCCCACTGGAGGCCAGAAGTGCTGACGCCCACCCCGCCTCTGACCCCGCAGGTGCATCTCCCAGGCAGATGTGCACCTGACAATCAGCGCCATGGCCAATCTCTATCCCCGCACAGACCACTCGCTGCCACCAAGGTGTTGGACCACAGAGGCTGCAGAGATTCAGCTCTGCCTGGAAAGTATGGTCTAGTTTCCTTTGTACTTTGTGCTTTATTGTCATTTATTTTCTTTGATTCTATTTTATAAATTGCCTTATTTTATTTTTATGTATGTACCTTATATATTTCTTATTTTTAGTTTCATGGTACTTTAATTTTGTTTCTTATTTTGGGATTTAGAATCTTTTAACAACCAGGCCAAAATAATCTGGTGGTTTTTTTGGGAGGGCAGTTTTTATTGTTTTTCTTTTTCTTCCTTCTTTCTTTTCTTGGAAAAAATAAAGAGATGGAGAAATTCGCCTCCATAAAATAACATGAGGTAGTACTCACAGCCAGGAAGTCCATCAATACAAATATATGATGTCTAAGTACAGTTTAAAACAATGATTATAAAGATAGCATCTGGGCTGGAAAAAGAGCACAGAAGAAAACTAGAGAATCCCTTACTGTAGGAATAAAAGAACTAAAATCTAGTCAGGCCAACGTTAAAAATGCTAAAACTGAGATGCAGTCCCAAGTGGAAGCCTTAAAAACAAGGAAGTTTATGGACCACAAACGCAGACTTGGAAACTCAGCCACTTATTAAAACAATAGCATTCATATCATGGGAGACTCAGAAGATGAGGAGAGTGAAAAGGTGGGCCTTGCTCAGCCATTAGAAATGACAAATAACCACCATATCCTTCAATGTGGATGGAACTGGAAGGTATTATGCTGAGTGAAGTAAGTTAATCAGAGAAGAACAAATATTGTATGTTCTCATTCACTTGGGGGATATAGACAATAGTGAAAGGGAATATAAGGGAAGGGAGATGAAATGTGGGGGAAATATCAGAAAGGGAGACAGAACATAAAGACTCCTAAATCTGGGAAACGAACTAGGGGTGAAAGGGGAGGAGGGCGGGGGTGGGGATGAATGTGTGATGGGCACTGAGGGGGGCACTTGACGGGATGAGCACTGGGTGTTATTCTGTATGTTGGCAAATTGAACACCAATAAAAAGTAAATTTATTATTAAGAAAAAAAGAAAGAAAGAAGGAGAAAGAAAGAAAGAAAGAAAGAAAGAAAGAAGAAAGAAAGAAAGAAAGAAAGAAAGAAAGAAAGAAAGAAAGAAAGAAAGAAAGAAAGAAAGAAAGAATGAATGGCACCTGGGTGGCTCAGTCTGTTAAGCTTCTGCCTTAGGGTCAGATCATGATCCAGGTCCAAGGAAGGCTCCCTGTTCAGCAGGGAACCTGCTTCTCCCTCTCCCTCTGCCCCTCTATCACATGTTTTTCACTCCTCTCTCTCTCAAATAAATAAATAAATAGCATCTTTGAAAAAGAAACAAAAAAACCCAGAGGGAAAAGAAATCTCCTATGTAGAAGATTTTCAAACAATTTGTGCAGACATTCCACCGTCAAGTTCATGAGCATGCTTCCCACTCTTATGTGTGGAATACACATAGTAACTTCCTTCTACAAAATATAATATGAAAAACTTAAAATAATAATGATAATATAATAATAATAATATTAGTAGTAATAATAATAATAAAGAATCGCTTTACTACAGAGAAATCTGACAAACACTACCTCAGCAAGATGATCAGATCGATACCAAGACTGATGAATCATGTTGATAGTATCTAACCTTTATTTATTTATTTTTTTTAAACTTTTTTTTAAAGATTTTATTTATTTATTCATGAGAGACACAGAGAGAGAGAGAGAGAGAGAGAGAGACAGAGAGACAGAGAGAGGCAGAGACACAGGCAGAGGGAGAAGCAGGCTCCAAGCAGGGAGCCTGACATGGGACTCGATCCCAGGTCTCCAGGATCACACCCTGGGCTGAAGGCCGCGCTAAACCGCTGAGCCACCTGGGCTGCCCCAGTATCTAACCTTTATATAATAAAAATAGCAGTATATCTCTGTATATAATCCACAAAAACAGTTCAATCGTGAGATAAACAACAGACATGTCCCAACTGAGGGAAATTTTACAAAATACTCTACTTCTCAAAGTGTTCCAGTTCAACAACAACAAGGAAAGGCTGAAAGACTGTCACAATCCAGAGGAGCTTAAGAAAACATGAGGACAGGGATCCCTGGGTGGCCCAGCGGTTTGGCGCCTGTCTTTGGCCCGGGGCGTGATCCTGGAGACCCGGGATCGAATCCCACGTCGGGCTCCCGGTGCATGGAGCCTGCTTCTCCCTCTGCCTGTGTCTCTGCGCCTCTCTCTCTCTCTGTGACTATCATAAATAAATAAAAATTTAAAAAATTAAAAAAAAAAGAAAACATGAGGACAAATGGAGTGTGATATGAGGAATGGAGACTTAACAAAAACTAAGGAAATCTGAATAAAGTATGGTCTTTGGTTATTGGAAAATTTTTTTTTTAATTTTTATTTATTTATTTATGATAGTCACAGAGAGAGAGAGAGAGAGAGAGAGAGGCAGAGACACAGGCAGAGGGAGAAGCAGGCTCCATGCACCGGGAGCCCGATGTGGGATTCGATCCCGGGTCTCCAGGATTGCACCCTGGGCCAAAGGCAGGCGCCAAACCGCTGCGCCACCCAGGGATCCCCCTGGAAAATTTTTAATATTGATTCATTAGCTAATATTTGTACTGTACTGATATAAGATATCAATAATTGGAGAAATTGAGTGCAAGTGCATGAGAATTCTCTGTACTATATTCTCAATTTCCTTATAAAACTTTGTTTTCTTTCTAAGAAATAAGATTTAATTTGAAAATTGACTTAAATGAATCAGGCTCCCGTGTGAAGACATTTTAAAAATCGTTGAATTAACTTTTGCCTTATTCTTAAAGAGTTCCTTCGATGGGAACAAAGTAAGAATTTTATATCAGAAGGAAATAAAAACACTTATGAACATGTATAATGCCTCCTCAACCTGAAGCAGGAAAGGATAATAAATAGCAAAAATCAGATAAAAATACTTCTATTATAATAGACACCATATTGCAAGTGCATTTAAAATTAGCAATGTATAACATTTATTTCCTTGACATTTGTCTTCCAAAGAGTTCACGGTGTTTCAGTGTCAGTTGAAACAGGGGAAGAATCTCCGGGAAGAATCCTTCACATATTATTAGGTCCTATTATTAGGACCATTGGTACTAATGTCTCTCAATTAATTCCAAATCCATACAGATGCATTTCCTGATGAGTGACTGAGCTGTGAAGAAAGAGATGAGAAAGCCTCATCCCTCTGAATTACTTGTGTCAGAATATTTTAACCATAGTACTACGGATAGTAAATTATCCTTATTAACAGGATATGTCTCAGATTGGAATCTGAGCAATCAGATGGGCAGAGAAAAAATGCTTAACTTGCTCAACTTCTAAAGACAAAGGAGAACTTTTCTATGTACAAAGTCAGTTGTCAAGATAGCCTTAGGGAAAAAGAGTCTGCAGCATGGAATCCTGCTGCACAGCCGGGACGCCCGTGCCCCAGGTCGTCCTGATCCCAAATACCTGGGCCTGTCCCCCAACACATGCTGCCACGCTGAGGTCATTTGCAATTTCTCTCTTAGGAGCTCCAGGGAGAGCGGCATGAGCTAGATAGGACGGGACAGGATGTGTGGAGGCCGAGAACATTACGGCCATTCTACTTTAAGATCAGTATTAGCACAGGTCCAGCAATCCCAGGCCCCTGTGAAGAAGAGCTGAAATTTGCATTATTTCAGTTACTGGAAAGAAACAAAAGTTTACAGCTAATGTCTTAGAAAGCCCCACAATAGAATCAAAACTGAGCCTAAGCCAAGGGCTGGAAGCCCCAATTAGAATGAGAAGAGAGCACAATGCCCTTGAAGGACCCATATCAAAATGTAAACAGAACTTGAGGAATTGCTCCAGCCCTTCTGGAGGTCCCCGAGACAAGACCTTAAAACTAAGCTAAAACCTTCCTTGGGGTCCAAGTCCCTGCTCCACTCTGTGGGGTATACCTGGAACCACGCTCGAGATTTGAAATCAACCCTCGTGTCTTTGCATCGGTGTCTGCACCTTAGTGGTTTCTCGGATTCGCAATCTTTGGCAAAACACCCCCATGACCCCTCCCCACCTGGACTGACCTCCTGCCCCTCCCACCCAGGCTGACCCTCAGTTACCTCCCCACCCACCACAGCGGGGCACAGGCCCTCACACAGTTCCACGGGCACAGTGGGCACTCCAGCTGTCCCAGCCTCCCAGGAGAAGGAAGGAGGGTTTGGCAGGACACACTGCCATGGTGACCCCAGGGCTCCCTGCCCAGGAGAGCACCTGGTGACAGGTCGGGGTCTGTGTCCCTGACGCCAGCTCCTCCTCCCCGGGTTTCCCACTGGAAATGAAGGAGGAGGACCTGGTCTCCTCCAGGGACATCACGCAGGTGGACCTGGACGTCAACAGGACGCTCAGCAGTCACATCATATTTTGGGACTACTATGGGGTAGGGTGAGGTTGAGGGGCCAGGGGGGATCAGGACCCAGGGGAGGACCGGGGGATTCTGGGTAGGGAAAACGGGGCTTCTGAGGAAGGGGACAAAACAGCAGCCAACAACACACCGCACCATGGTAGGGTCTTGGGGATGACCTCTATGCCCACACCCCTGGGGCCTCGGGGATGAGGAGGCAACTAGGATGGGGCCTCCAGGGCTTGCCATGGGAGCTGAACCCCAAAGGGGAGAGGGACTGCCCCCTGAGAAGCTGGGGATGGGGTGGGGGACATGAGGGGCATGAACCGGACCTGGGGGCCAGGCGGCATGGCCGTGGAGCAGGGATTTGGACCCTGAGACTAAGAAGCGTAGCAGCTTTAAAGGGGCCAGTGGCCCATGGGATACACAGAAAGTTGCACAGTCGTGTCGGTCCACACGCAGGTGGCCGATTGAATTACACCTTACCCTATAGGATCCACTTGACCTGGCCTATTACTTTGGTCAGAATTGGCGTGCAGTTTTGGCAGGCACAAAGCAGGGTTACATTGTATCAGCCGATTTCCGATTAGGGTGTGCCCAGTGGCTTGACTGGTTGGGACAGCGCCTTAAGCCATAAGCAGGTTATGTGGGGGTCATAGGGGAGGTGGCAGGTGTATCACAAAATGGAATGAGTCCTGCTCTGCTTGTCCTTGGGTAGGGGCTTTTTGTTAAATTTCCTGGGTCCCACACTTGCAGCTCATGCACCTGGGCCACCCTCACCAGGTGGACTCAGTGTGCACACCTTGTGGTGCTGGATCTCACACCAGTGTGTAGAGGTCACCCTCCTCGCCCTAGTGAGTAGGGGCTGGGTGAGCATGGGGCTCGGCATGAATGCCAGCCAGCATAGGGGACCGAGAAACCCCAGCCCCATCACCACCCCTACTCCCACACACAGGCTGCCCCATGGCTCCCCGTAATGGGCACCCGGCGCCTCTGAAGATCCCCCCAGGGCGGCCCCGAGGTCCAGCTCCCTGCTGGAGAGGCATCGGGGAGAAGAGAAGCAGCTGGCGCTCAGAGGGAACCACTGCCAGACATGGGAATGTGGCCGAGCCAGTCCTTCCAGCTCAGCTGACCTTCCAGCGGAAAGTCACTGCATGAGCCAGCCCCGGGTCGGCCAGGAGAGCCCAGCAAGCTGCCCAGCGCCAGCACCAGAAATGATGTTGTGCCAACCATGTCGGTGTTTGGGTGACCCAGCCAGAGGATCCGATAGCTGCACGTGATAGCTGCATGTGATAGACACACACACACACACCCTGAAACCAACAAAAGTCAGAATCCCTCAATGTTGTCAAACAGCAGTCGAACGGTTACATACATGACACTGTGGTCCTCAATAGGATACATGGAAGACGCTATAAATCACGACTGCAGAGGTGCTGGAGGCACAGAGATGTGCCTGTTGGGTTCCAACAAAGAGAGCAAAGGGGCAGGAAGCATACTTCAATGGGGGGGCCCCTCTTAGGAAAGGACACCAGGTCCCTGTGAAGGCTACGGATGGTGAAATCTTTCCTCCTCTCTTTCAGCTTCTGGATTTCCTCTTCCTTTGTTCTTCCTAATTCTAGTTTACCTCCACCCTGCATCCAAACCAATGACCAAAGAGGCTTCTTTATGATATCCGGTCCTAAAAGGAGGCTGAGCTCTGGCTACCGGGTTCAGAAACGATCATTTTCTAGGTGTATGCTGATCCCCCGAACTCGTGCCTTCATGACTCTTCTCTCCCTGCAGAACGAGAGGAACCACAGGTCTTACAATGAAAGACGCCCACTTCCACTCGGGCAGGACTGTCCCTTGTGGAGGACGTCATCTGGGCCATGTAGTGCAAGTGGGGTGATCAAGAATAGGTCGCAGGTGAGACATAAGCAAGCACTTACCTTTGATATCATGCTTTATTTTTTCATCCATTTATTATTTGTTAACTATTTTTAAAATTTATTTATGTATGATAGTCACAGAGAGAGAGAGAGAGAGAGGCAGAGACACAGGCAGAGGGAGAAGCAGGCTCCATGCACTGGGAGCCCGATGTGGGATTCGATCCCGGGTCTCCAGGATCGCGCCGTGGGCCAAAGGCAGGTGCTAAACCACTGCGCCACCCAGGGATCCCCTAACTATTTTAATTTTATGTCCTGTCTATACCCAACACGGTGTTCAAACTCATAACCCTGAGTTCAAGATACCCCAACCAGGACAGCCAGGCACCCCAGTCCCATGTTTTAAAACTCTTTGCTTCATTGCCTATCTCTGCATCGAACTGGAACATTGAGTCCATGACGGGGAGCTTTAGTAACCTCCGAATCCTAGAACGTTCTCACTGTATCTCAATCCTAGATTGACATTTACCATTGAATAGCACTTTAAATAGTCAGTAAAATAACTACTACAGAAAAGGAAATTATCAAATTTTCACGTATGTGGTCCCTGCTCCCTGGGCTCCCAGGGAAGCTATGGTTTCTTTAACATTGATCAAGGTCCAAATGACTCCACCACACCTCAAAGCGTGGGCTCAGTTTCTGCCCTGACACATGCAACACCCCTGCTTCAATTAACATGTATCAATCAATCAAAGGGAGCCTAACTGGCTCGGTGTGCTTTGTAAGAACATGGGACTCTTGTTCTTGGGGTAGCATGTTCAAGCCCAATGTTGGCTGTAGAGATTACAGAAAAATAAAATCTTAAAAAAAATCAATCAGTTTATCTTGGGGAGACAGCCCCTGATCCTACAAGGGCAGGGAGCCAGCTGATGGTTCTACGCACAATATTATGCAGCAGAGCACAAAATGTGAACTTTCAGAAGTCTCCTAGAGTGGGGGACACACCAGCCTTAAGGTGTTCAGGTGGAGAAGTCAGGGGTAGTCCCTCGAGCGACAGGGTGGGCTCAGGATCCCATGGGTCCCAAGGATGGTGGCACCAACTGTTTCCAGGCACAGGAGCGGGAATGCGGATGAGAGTAGCAGGACTTGGGCCAGCTGTCTGCCCTGTGTGGCCATAAGCTGCAAACCCCTGTGCAGTCACGGGGCCGCATTCTTGGGACAGACCAGCAAAGGCCAGGAGTGGGAGGACACCCTCCCGGGCAGGAAGAGCACAGGTCTTCACCAGGGCAGCCCTTAAAATTTGGAGTTTTAAACTTCAGTATCTTGTCTGTGTGGAGGCTGACAAAATTGAGGCGGTTCCACTTTAAGTTCACTGTTAGCACAAGTACTGCCATCCCAGGCCCCTGTGAATAAGAGCTAAAATTTGCATTATTTCAGTTACAGGAAAAAAAGAAAAAAACAGCTTACAGCTTAAAGTCGAATAAAGCCCCATATTAGAATGAGAACAGAACTCAATGCCCTTGAAGGCCCCATATCAAAATGTAAACAGAACTTGAAGAATTGCTCCAGCCCTTCTGGATGTCCCTGAGACCAGCCCTTAAAACTAAGCTAAAACCCACTTCGGGGTCCAAGTGCATGCTCCTCTGTGTCGGGTGTACTTGGGCGCAAGCTCGAGTTTGGAAATCAACCATCGTGTGTTTGCATCGGTGTAGGCTCCTCAGTGGTTTCTCAGATTTGCTATGTTGGGCACAAAACCTCCATGTCCCCTCCCCACCTGGGCTGACCTCACATCCCCTCCACCCCAGGCTGACCCTCAGTCACCTTCCCACCCACAACAGCTTGGGACAGGCCCTCACACAGGTCCCATGGGCTCGGTGGGCACTCCTGCCATCCTCGGCCTCTCAGGGAAAGGCAGGAGGTTTCAGCAGACCCACTCCCATTGTGGCCCCAGGGCTCCCTGCCCAGCATGGCAGCTCATGACAGGATGGGGTCTGTGTCCCTGACGTGGGCTCCTGCTCCCCGGTTTTCCCACAGGAAATGAAGGAGGACGCCCTGGTCTCCTCCAGGGACATCACGCAGGTAGATCTGGACGTCAACAGGACGTTCGGCAGCCACACTATGTTTTGGGCCTGCTAGGGGGTCGGGAGAGGCTGCTGGGCCAGGGGGCTTAGGGGCCCCAGGAGAGGCTTGGGGGCTTCGGGGTAGGGAAAACGGGGCTTCTGAAGCCGGAGGCAGCAACAGCAGCCAACAACACACTGCTCCATGATAGGGTGATGGGGATGACCCACATGTCCCCATTCCCGGGGCCTCAGAGATGAGGAGGCCAATTGGATGGGGCCTCCAGTGGTTGCCATGGGAGCTGAACCCCAAAAGGGAGAGGGATGGTGCCCTGAGAAGCAGGGGATGGGGTGGGGGAAGTGGGAGGCAGGAACCAGACCTGGGGGCCAGGAGGCATGGCCGCGGCTGCAGCAGGACACACATCAATCCCATGAGGGTCGGACAGGACAGAGTGACACCCACTCTCGGTGCTTTATATATTTCTAAATTCTATGCATTTCATTTGAGACAATTTGCAATTTGAAAACATACATAGTATGATGACCCCCAGATAATGACCCTGGTCCAGCCAGGGCCCTGCACTGACCACACGGTGCCACAGGGCAGGTGTCACAGCAAACCCCAGACTGGGGTCGCCTTTAACGGTAGATGTCTCCTTGTGCATCTTAGAGGAAGGGGATGCCCTGTGTCCGCAGGCCCCCCACGCCATCCTGCTCATTCCCTACCCCCACAACATCCCCCTACATCATAATCCCCAATGGCATTCCACAAAACACCATCCCCCTCAGAGCCACACACCCCACACAATCCTAACCCACACTACACCACAACACCATCCCCCCTACACCATTCCCCACACTCCACCACCATCATACCCCTAGTCCCACACCATCTACCCCACACCATCGGCCCCCAGCAAACCCGGTGCAGGTGCCCCCTGTGGGACATGCTCAGCCTCCCTGGGGTTCTCTGGATACCCTGTTCCCATCAGAAGACCGGGTGTTCAATAGAGCACACAGGGGTTGCAGGGAGGAGGGAAGGCACGGAGTCTCCAACAGAGTGGGTGTAGGTGAGTGGTGCAAAGAACCCACTGTGCCCTGCCTCCGCCCACTCTCCCTCCTGGAGGGTGACACAACCTGCACAGGACAACAGCCCCTAACCCAGTGGGACCTGGGCTGCCCTGGCACCAGGATCTGTGGGGGCTGAGTTGATTTGGGCCCCCCATGGCAACACAAGGACGAATGGATTCCAGCCCCTCATGGCCCTGTTTAGCCCTGGATTCTGACCTCATGCTGAGCGAGCCCTCTCACAGCTGGATGTGGCCTCCTGGGCCCTGGGCGTGACCCACAGATCCAGGTCGCAGACCTAGGGCAGCCCTGAGGATCCCGGTACACCCCAGGGTGGGGAGAGCAGGGGTAGGCCAGTGGGCCCCACCCGCACCCACACCAGGAGGCAGGTTCCTCCAGATACTGGGGCCCCAGGGGACCCGAGGCCGTGGTCCAGCTGCCCTGCGGGAACCTAGCGCAGGAGCCCATGAGCTGCAGGTCCAGTTCAGCTCTGCTGTCCTCAGAACCGTCTCTCAGGCTGAAACCTCAGGACACACGCACCCACCCGGAGTCCACACATGCTCCAGGTGGGGGACTCCAGCACTCGACCCCCAACCCATGTGATTCTTTTCCTCCCATAAAGGACAGAAAGGTCTCCCTCCCCAGGTAAAGACACGCACCCACGCCTCTGAGCCCGTTTACTGTAGAAAGTCAATAAAGTGTAGTGGTGTAAAAATGCACAGCCAGCCCTTTTCTGTGTCTCCCAGAACTCTGTGCACGGGGCATGGAGAGACCCACAGAGAGGAGGAGGGGGCATCACCCGGGCCCCAAACAGCCCCTTCAGGGGCACCACAAGGCACACACTGCTGATGTCCCCATGTGCCTTCCAGGGGCGGACAGACGCCAGGATCAGGACCCCACAGACTATACTGGGACTCATCCTGTGCCCCGTGGGCAAGAATGGACTAGGACAGAGTGACAGCCAGGGAACCTCAGGTCACCAGGGTCTGTTCAAAGCGACCTGTGAGGTCTGTGCTCCCTCTGTCCAGGAGGCCGGGGCAGGCCTGGTTCCGGGACATGTACTACCCTCCCCGCATCCCCATGCCAGTGTGCCTGGGGCACAAAGGGCCTGTGGGATGCTCAGTGTGGCCCGGGAAGGGATGTCAGGACAGTAGGTCCTTGTGTTGTGCCCAAGACTACAAATCTGAGAAACCACTTAGAGCCAACACCGATGCAAACTCCCGAGGGCTTCTCTAAAAGCTGGAGCTTGGGTCCAAGTGCACCTGACACAGCGGAGCAGGGACTTGGACCCGGAGACTAAGAGGCATAGCAGCTTTATAGGGTCAGTGGACTGTGGGATATGCAGAAATTTGCACAGTCATGTTGGTCCACACGCAGGTGGCTGATTGAATTACACCTTACCCTATAGGATCCACTTGACTGGCCTATTACTTTGGTCAGAATCGGTGTGCAGTTTTGGGGGACACAAAGCAGGGTTACATTGTTATGAGCCGATTTCCGATTAGGGTGTGCCCAGCAGCTTGACTTGGGTGGGGCAGCGCCTTAAGATATAAGCTGGTCATTTGGGGGTCATAGGGGTGGTGGCGCGTATAGCACAAAATGGAATCAGTCCTGCTCTGCTTGTCCAGGGGTAAGGGATTTTTGTTAAATTTCCTGTGTCCCAACTTGCAGCTCACGCACCTGGGCAACGCTCACCAGGTGGACTCAGCGTGCACACCTTGTGGTGCTGGATCTATCACACCAGCCTGTGGAGGTCACCCTCCTTGCCTTAGTGAGTAGGGGCTGGGTGAGCATGGGGCTCGGCCTGAAAGCCAGGCAGCACAGAGTCTGAGGAACCCCAGCCCCATCCCCACCCCGACTTCCACACACAGGCAGCCTCAGGGCTCCCCGCCATGGGCACCGGGCTCTTCAGGAGCACCCGCCAGGGCAGCCCCGAGGTCTGACTCCCTGCTGGAGAGGCATCGGGGAGAAGAGAAGCAGCTGGCGCTCGGCAATACCCATTGCCGGACATGAGAATGTGGCTGAGACAGACCTTCCACCTCAGCTGACCCTCCAGCTGAAATTCAATACAGGAGCGAACCCCGGGTCAGCAAGGAGAGCCCAGCTAGCCACCCAGCATCAGCACCAGAGATAATGTTGTACCAACCATTTCGGCGATTGGGTTACCCAGCCAGAGGATCCGATAGCTGCACGTGATAGCTTCATTTGATAGACACACACACACCCCACAACCAACAAAAGTCAGAATCCCCCCAATGTTGTCAAACAGCAGATGAATGGTTACATACACGACGCCATGGTCCCGAATAGGATACCTGGAAGACGCTATAAACCATGACTGCAGAGGTGCTGAGGCACGGATATGTGCCTGCTGTGTTCCAAAAAGGAGCGCAGAGGGGCAAGAAGCATCCTACGGAGGGTGGGGGGCCCTCCTAGGAAAGGACACCAGGTCCCTGTGAAGGCTACGGATGGCGAAATCTTTCCTCCTCTCTTTCAGCTTCTGCATTTCCTCCTAAATGCCATTTTCCTCAATCATAATAGCAAAAATTTATTTTATGTGTTTAAATTTCTTTTTATTGGAGTCCAATTTGTATGAATTCTTTCTTCAGCAAGGGTGTCATTCAGGATAGAGAGAAAGATTTTCCCAGACAGGCAAAGTATAAAGGAGTTCATGACAGCTAAACCAGTCTAGTAAGGAATTTTAAGAGGGACTATTCTAGTGGGGGGAAAAAGAGACCAAAAGCAACAAAGACTAGAAAGGACCAGAGAATGTCACCAGAAACACCAACTCTACTGGTAACACAAAGGCACAAAGTTCATATCTTTGAATAAGCACTCTGAAAGCTGATACTAAATGCTCCAATCAAAAGATATAGGGTATCAGAGTGGCTTAAAAAACAGGATCCAGGATGCCTAGGTGGCTCAGGAGTTGAGCCTCTGCCTTTGACTCAGGGTGTGATCCTAGAGTCTGGGATCGAGTCCCATATTGGGCTCCAGGTGAGAGAGCCTGCTTCTCTCTTGGCCTAATTTTCTGCCTCTCTCTCTCTCTCTCTCTCTCTCATGCTCTCAAAAATAAAATTGTTATTAAAATAACAAGGTCCATCGGTATGCTGCCTAGTAGATGCTCACCTTAGAACTATAGAGAACAGCAGATTGAAAGTCAGGGGATGGAATATCATCTATCACGCTAATGGTTATGAAAAGAAAGCTGGAGGACCAAAACTTATATTAGACAAACTAGATTTGAAACCAAACCCTGGGGGTCACCTGGTGGCTCAGTGGTTGAGCATCTGCCTTCAGCTCAAGGTGTGTTTTTGGGATCCCAGGATTGAGTCCCACATCGGCATCCCATTGGGGAGCCTTTCTCTCCCTCTGCCTATGTTTCTGCCTCTGCTTCTCTGTGTATCTCTCATGAATAAATAAATAAAATATTTAATCTCAAAAGAGAAAGAACAAATACGGTAAGAAGTGATGAAGAAGGGCATTATTTCATAGTTAAAAAGACTATCAGGATCAAACAACTAAATATTTATGCTGCCAACATAGGAGTACCTAAATATGGAACCCAATTACCAATAAACGTACAGGAACTCACTGATAATAATACAATGACAGGGGATTTTAAAACCTACCCACTTATGGCAATGGACCGATCATCTATACAGAAAATCAACAGGGGAACAATTGCCTTGACACAGTGGACCACAGGCACTCAACAGATATTTTCTGAACATTTCTTCCTAAAGCAAAATACACATTCCTTTCAAGTGCACATGGGACATTATCCAGAACAGATCATATCATGGGCCACAAATCAGCCCTCAAGAGGTACAACAGGTACAAGAAGGTTGATATCACACCCTGTACATTTTTGACAACAACGCTATGAAACTTGAAGTCGACAGTAAGAAAAAATTTGGACAGACCAAAAATACGTGGAGATTATGAATATCCTTCGAGAGAATGAATGGAGCAACCAGGAAATTAAAGAGGAAATTTAAAACAAATGAAAATGAAAACATGTTTCTCCAAACCTCTGGGATGTAGCAAAGGCAGTCCAGAGGGAAGTACATAGCAATACAGGCCTATCTCAGGAAACAAGAAGTCTCTAATACACAACCTAACCTTACACCGAAAGGAGCTGGAAAAGGAATAGGAAACAAAGCCTAAAGCCTACAGAAGAAGGGAAAAAATAAAGATGAGAGCAGAAATAAACAATACAGAAACAGTAGAATGGAATAACAAAACTAAGAGCTGGTTCTTCAAAATAATTAATAAAATGGATCAAGCCCTAGCCAGCCAAATGAACGAGAAATGAGAAAAGACCTAAATAAATAAAATCACAAAAGAGAGAAGAGAGATCACAATCAACACCAGAAAAATAAGACAATCATAAGGGAATACTATGAAAGATTATATGTTAATAAACTGGGATACCTGGAAGAAATGGACAAATCCCTAGAAATGTGCAAACAAGCAAAACTGAAATAGGAAGAAATAGAAAATGTGAATAGAGCCATAACTAGCAGAGGAATTGAATCAGCAAGGCACCTGGGTGCCTCAGTGGTCGAGCATGTGCTTTGGCTCAGGTCATGATCCTGGGGTCCTGGGGAATCAAATCACACATCAGGCTCCCCGCATGGAGCCTCATTTTCCCTGTGCCTATACCTACTCATCTCTGTGTCTCTCATGAATACAGAAATAAAATCTTTAAAAACGAAAAAAGATAAAAAGATGAGAAAGGACCAAAATAAAATCACACATGAGAAAAGAGAAATAACAACCAACACTAGAAAAATACAAACAATTATAAGAGAACATTATGAAAAATTATATGCCAGCAACCTAGAACCTGGAAGAAATAGATTAATCCCTAGAAATATATAACATAGCAAAAATGAAAAATGAAGAAATAAGAAATTTGAACAGTTAACCAGCAAAGAAATTGAATCAGCAATCAGGGTTCTCCCAACAGGAGACGCTTAGATCAATAAAACAGAAAGGAAAGCCAAAACAAGATACAAACATGTATCTATGACCCATAATGGACAACAAGGCAGGAAGGAATATCCAATGGCACAAAGACAGTCTCTTCAACAAACTCTAACCCTGACCCCAGGATAAGAACAAATGATGTTGGGAAAACCAGGCAGCCAATTGCAGAAGAATGAAACTGGACCACTTTCTTACACCATATATATAAAAAATAAATTCCAAATGGATGAAAGACCTAAATGTGAGATCTGAAACCATACAAAGAAGAAAAGATAGGCAGCAACGTCTTTGACATTGGCCATTGGATCTTCTTTCTAGATATGCCTCTGAGGTGAGGGAAACAAAAGCAAAAATCCTATTGGGACTTCATCAAATCGAAAAGCTTCCGCAAAGTGAAGGAAACAACCAAAGCTAAAAGGCAACATACAGGAGGAGAGGCAAGATGGTGGAAGAGTAGGGTCCCTAAGTCACCTGTCCTCACCAAATTACCTAGATAAACTTCACATCATCCTGAAAATCTAGGAATTCGGCCTGAGATTTAAACAGAGAACAGATCGGATGCTACAGTGAGAAAATTTCGCGCTTCTATCAAGGTAGGAAGACGGGGAAAAAGAAATAAAGAAACAAAAGGCATCCAAGTGGGAGGGGCCCCACGAAGAGCTGGACAAAGGCCAGGGCGAGTGTCCCCCGGTCAGGAGACCTCTGTCCCAGAGAAGCAGGATCTGAATCAATCCTCCTGGGCGGAATGGCGCTTGCAGGGATTCAGAGCAGGACCCCAGGAGTGCGGGGATACCCACGGCCTCCCTGGGACACGAACAGACACCTGCACTCCCAGGAGAGTGCACCAAGCTCCCTAAGGGCTGCAGGGCACATGCACTGAATTGGGAGCAGCTCAGAGGGGCTCAGGCAGCGTTCTTCATGTAGGGGGTTGCATGCCCCGGGAGCAGCTTGGCGCCGGTGCCTCTGGCAGAGGAAGGGGCTCAGTGCAGTGGAGGCTGCGTGGCTCCGGGAGCAACTCGGAGGTGCTCAGGTGGTGGATCCCTGAGGGGGCTGTGCGACCAGGAGCATCTCAGAGGGGTGGGCGGCTGCTCTGGGAATAGGCGGCTGTGCAGCCAGGAGCGCGAATCCAACAGCACAGGCCCCAGAGCACAGGGCGCCAGGACACATCCCAGGATTTGGCCTCCCCCGGGACAGGCAGCGGCCCGGAGGGCCCAGGACAACAAGGACGCTCCTGCCCAGAGTGAGCAGATCAGCGGCCCCACCCCAGAGCCTCCAGGCCCTGCAGATGGACTGCTCCCGAGTTACTGCGGGGGCTGAATACAGGTTTCCAGAGGTGGCCGCTGCCACTGGGGTTGTTCCTCCTTGGGCCTCACAGGGTAAACTATCACCAGTGAGCCCTGCATCAGGCAGGTGACAGAGCAGCTCCCCCAAGTGCTAACACCTGAAAACAGCACAACAGGACCCTCCCCTAGAAGACCAGCTAGATGGACAAGTTCCAGGGGGAAGTCAAGGGACTTAAAGTATACAGAATCAGAAGATACTCCCCCATGTTTTTTTTATTCCTGATTGCTTCCCCCACCCTTTTCCCCCATTTCTTTCTTTTTCTTTCTGTTTTTATTCCCTTTTTTCTTCTTTCTTCCTTTATTCGTTTTTCTTTTTCTCTTTTCTTTCATTCTTTCCCTCCTCTCTTTTTCTCCTTTTCCCAATACAATTTGTTTTTGGTCACTCTGCACTGAAGAAAATGACTAGAAGGAAAACCTCACCTCAAAATAAAGAATCAGAAACATTCCTCTCTCCCACAGAGTTACAAAATCTGATTTACAATTCAATATCAGAAAGCCAATTCAGAAGCACTATTATACAGCTACTGGTGGCTCTAGAAAAAAGCATAAAGGACTCAAGAGACTTCATGACTGCAGAATTTAGATCCAATCAGGCCTAAATGAAAAATCAATTGAATGAGATTAAATCCAAGCTAGAAGTCCTAACAACGAGGGTTAACAAGGTGGAAGAACGAGGGAGTGATGTAGAAGACAAGTTGATGGCAAAGAGAGAAACTGAGGTAAAAAGAGACAGACAACTAAAAGACCAGGAAGACAGATGAAGGGAAATAAACGACAGCCTGAGGAAGAAAAACCTATGTGTAATTGGGGGTCCCGGGGGCACCAAAATGGACAGAGGGCCAGAATAAGTATTTGAACAAATCATACCTGAAAACTTTCCTAATCTGGGAAGGGAAACAGGCATTCAGATCCAGGAAATAGAGAGATACCCCCCTAAAATCAATAAAAACCGTCCAACACCTCGACATTTAATAGTGAAGCTTGCAAATTCCAAAGATAAAGAGAAGATCCTTAAAGCAGCAAGAGACAAGAAATCCCTGACCTTTATGGGGAGGAGCATTAGGGTAACAGCAGATGTCTCCACAGAGACCTGGCAGGCCAGAAAGGGCTGGCAGGATATATTCAGGGTCCTCAATGAGAAGACCATGCAACCAAGAATACTTTATCAAGCAAAGCTCTCATTCAAAATGGAAGGAGAGATAAAGAGCTTCCAAGACAGGCAGGAACTGAAAGAATATGTGACCTCCAAACCAGCTCTGCAAGAAATTTTAAGGGGGACTCTTAAAATTCCCCTTTAAGAAGAAGTTCAGTGGAACAATCAACAAAAACAAGGACTGAACAGATATCATGATGACACTAAACTCATATCTTTCCATAGAAACTCTGAACATGAACGGGCTTAATGACCGTATCAAAGACGCAGGGTTTCAGACTGGATAAAAAAGCAGGACCCATCTATTTGCTGTCTACAAGAGACTCATTTTAGACAGAAGGACACCTACAATCTGAAAATTAAATGTTGGAGAACCATTTACCATTCAAGTGGTCCTCAAAAGAAAGCAGGGGTAGCCATCCTTATATCAGATAAACTAAAATTTACCCCGAAGACTATAGTGAGAGATGAAGAGGGACACTAAATCGTACTTAAGGGATCTATCCAACAAGTGGACTTAACTATCCTCAATATATATGCCCCGAATGTGGGAGCTGCCAAATATTTAAACCAATTAATAAACAAAGTAAAGAAATACTTAGATAATAATACATTTATACTTGGTGACTTCAATCTAGCTCTTTCTACCCTTGATAGGTCTTCTAAGCACAACATCTCCAAAGAAACGAGAGCTTTAAATGATACACTGGACCAGATGGATTTCACAGAAATCTACAGAACTTTACATCCAAACTCAACTGAATACACATTCTTCTCAAGTGCATATGGAACTTTCTCCAGAATAAACCACATACTGGGTCACAAATAGGGTGTGAACTGATACCGAAAGATTGGGATCGTCCCCTGCATATTCTCAGACCATAAGGCCTTGAAATTAGAACTAAATCACAACAAGAAGTTTGAAAGGACCTCAAACACGTGGAGGTTAAGGACCATCCTGCTAAAAGATGAAATGGTCAACCAGGAAATTAAGGAAGAATTAAAAAGATTCATGGAAACTAATGAGAATGAACATACAACTGTTCAAAATCTTTAGGATGCAGCAAAAGCAGTCCTAAGGGGGAAAAACATCACAATACAAGCATCTATTAAAAAACGGGAAACTACACAAATACAAAAGCTAACCTTACACATAAAGAGGCTAGAGAAAAAAAAGCAGATAGATCATACACCAAACAGAAGAATAGAGTTAATTAAAATTTGAGCAGAATTCAAGGAAATCGAGACCAGAAGAACTCTGGAACAGATCAACGGAACGAGGAGTTGGTTCTTTGAACGAATTAATAAGATAGATAAACCATTAGCCAACCTTATTAAAAGGAAGAGAGAAAATATTCAAATTAATAAAATCATGAATGAGAAAGGCGAGGTCACTACCAACAACAAGGAAATACAAACGATTTTAAAAACATATTATGAACAGCCATACACCAATAAATTAGGCAATGTAGAAGAAATGGACACATTCCTGGAAAGCCAGAAACTACCAAAACTGGAACAGGAAGAAATAGAAAACCTAAACAGACCAATAACCAGGGAGGAAATTGAAGCAGTCATCCAAAACCTCCCAAGACACAAAAGTCCAGGGCCAGATGGCTTCCCAGGAGAATTCTATCAAACGTTTAAAGAAGAAACCACAGCTATACTACTAAAGCTGTTTGGAAAGATAGAAACAGATAGAGTACCTCCAAATTCGTTCGAGGAGGCCGGCATCACCTTAACTCCAAAACCAGACAAAGACTACACCAAAAAGGAGAATTACAGACCAATAGCCCTGATGAACATGGATGCAAAAATTCTCAACAAGATACTAGCCAATAGGATCCAAAAGGACTTTAAGAAATTTATTCAGCATGACCAAGTAGGATTTAACCTCGGAACACAAGGCTGGTTCAACACTCGTCAAACAATCAATGTGATTCAACATATCAGCAAGAGACAAACCAAGAACCATATGATCCTCTCATTAGATGCAGAGAAAGCATTTGACAAAATAGGGCATCCATTCCTGATCAAGACTCTTCAGAGCATAGGGAGAGACAGAATATTTCTCGTAATCTTAAAAGCAATCTAGGAAAAGCCCACAGCAAATATCATTCTCAGTGGGGCAGCACTGGGAGCCTTTCCCCTAATATCAGGAACAAGACAGGGATGTCCACTCTCACCACTGCTATTCTACATAGTCTGGAAGTCCTAGTCTTAGCAGTCAGACAGCAAAAAGACATTAAAGGCATTCAAATTGGCAAATAAGTAGTCAAACACTCCCTCTTCTCTGATGACATGATACTCTACCTAGAAAACTCAAAAGCCTCCACCCCAAGATTGCTAGAACTCATACAACAATTTGGTAGCGTTGCAAGATAAAAACTCAATGCCCAGAAATCAATGGCATTTCTATACACTGACAATGAGACTGAGGAAAGAGAAATTAAGGAGTCAATTTTATTTACAATTGCACCCAAATCATAAGATACCTAGGAATAAACCTAACCAAAGAGGTGAAGCATCTATACCCTAAACATTATAGAACACTTCTGAAAGATATTAAGGAAGACACAAAGAGATGGAAAAATATTCCATGCACACGGATTGGTAGAATTAATATTATGAAAATGTCAATTTTACGAAGGACAATGTACACGTTTAATGCAATCCCTATCAAAATACCATGGAGTTTCTTCAGAGAGTTAGAACAAATTATTTTTGTAGATTTGTGTGATATCAGGAAAGATCCCGAAAAGCCAGGGGAATTTTAAAAAAGACAACCATATCTGGGGGCATCACAATGCCAGATTTCAGGTTGTACTACAAAGCTGTGGTCATCAAGACAGTGTGGTACTGGCACAAAAACAGACACATCGATCAATGGAACAGAATAGAGACCCAGAACTTTATGGTCAACTAATATTTGATAAAGGGGGAAAGACTATCCACTGGAAGAAAGACAGTCTCTTCAATAGATGGTGGTAGGAAAATTGGACATCCACATGCAGAAGAATAAAACTACACCAGTCTCTTTCACCATACACAAAGATAAACTCAAAATGGATGAAAAATCTAAATGTGAGACAGGAGTCCATCAAAATCCTAGAGGAGAATACAGGCAACACACTTTTTGAACTCGGCCACAGTAAATTCTTGCAAGATTCATCCACGAAGGCAAAAGAAACAAAAGCAAAACTGAACTATTGTGGCTTCATCAAGATAAGAAGCTTTTGCACAGCAAAGAATACAGTCAACAAAACTAAAAGACAACCTACAGAATGGGAGAAGATATTTGCAAATGACATATCAGATAAAGGGCTAGTTTCCAAGATCTATAAAGAACTTCTTAAACTCAACACCAAAGAAACAAACAATCCAATCATGAAATGGGCAAAACACATGAACAGAAATCTCACAGACGAAGACATAGATATGGCCAACATGCACATGATAAAATGCTCTGCATCACGTGCCTCAGGGATATACAAATCAAAATTACAATGAGATACCACCTCACACCGGTGAGGATGGGGAAAATTAACAAGGCAGGAAACCACAAATGTTGGAGAGGATGTGGAGAAAATGGAACCCTCTTACACTGTTGGTGGGAATGTGAACTGGTGCAGCCACTCTGGAAAACTGTGTGGAGGTTCCTCAAAGAGTTAAAAATAGACCTGCCCTACAAACCAGCAATTGCACTGTTGGGGATTTACCCCAAATATTCAGATGCAATGAAACGCCGGGACACCTGCAACCCAATGTTTTTAGCAGGAAAGTCCACAATAGGGAAACTGTGGATGGAGCCATGGTGTCCATTCAAAGATGAATGGATAAAGAAGATGTGGTTTATGTATACAATGGAATATTACTCAGCCATTAGAAACGACAAATACCCATCATTTGCTTCAACGTAGATGGAACTGGAGGGTATTATGCTGAGTGAAGTAAGTCAATCAGAGAAGGACAAATGTATGTTCTCATTCAATTGGTTAATATAAATAAGTGAAAGGGAATATAAGGGAATAGAGAATAAATGTGTGGGAAATATCAGAAAGGGAGACAGAATATAAAGACTCCTAACTCTGAAAAGGAACTAGGGAGCTGGAAGGGGAGGAGGGCAGGGGGTGCGAGTGAATGGGTGACAGGCACTGAGGGGGGCACTTGCCGGGATGAGCACTGGGTGTTATTCTGTTTGTTGGTAAATTGAACACCAATAAAAATGAATTTATTTTAAAAAAGTTCAAATAACTAAATACTGATGCTGCCAACATGGGAGTACCTAAATATAGAAACCATTTAACAACAAATGTACAGGAACTCACTGATAATAATACAATGACAGGAGATTTTAACACCCACCCACTTATGACAATGGACCAATCTTCTATGCAGAAAATCAACAGGGGAACAATAGCTTTGACACACTGGACCACAGGGACTCAACAGATATAGTCTGAACATTTCAACCTAAAGCAGAATACACATTCCTTTCAAGTGCACATGGGACATTCTCCAGAACAGATCATATCATGGGCCACAAATCAGTCCTCAACAGGTACAACAGGTAGAAGAAGGTTGATATCACACCCTGTACATTTTCGGACCATGACGCTATGAAACTCGAAGTCGACAATAAGAAAAAAATTTGGACAGACCAAAAATACGTGGAGATTACGAACATCCTACTAGAGAATGAATGGAGCAATCAGGAAATTAAAGAGGAAATTTAAAACAAATGAAAATGAAAACATGTTTCTCCAAACTTCTGGGATGTAGAAAGGCAATCCTAAGAGGGAAGTACATAGCAATACAGGCCTACGTCAGGAAACAAGAAGTCTCCAATACACAACCAAACCCTACACCTAAAGGAGCTGGAAAAGGAATAGCAAACAAAGCCTAAAGCCTAAGAAGAAGGGAAAAATAAAGATGAGAGCAGAAATAAAGAATACAGAAAAAACAAAACAGTAGAATGGATAACGAAACTAAGAGCTGGTTCTTCATAATAATTAATAAAATGGATCAAGCCCTAGCCAGGCTTATCAACGAGAAAAGAGAAAACCTAAATAAATAAAATCACAAATGAGAGAAGAGAGATCACAATCAACACCAGAAAAATTAGACAATTATAAGGGAATACTATGCAAGATTATACGCTAACAAACTGGGAGACCTGGAAGAAATGGACAAATCCCTAGAAATGTGCAAACGAGCAGAACTGAAATAGGAAGAAATAGAAAATATGAACAGACCCATAACGAGCAAAGAAATTGAATCAGCAAGGCACCTGGGTTCCTCAGGGGTGGAGCATCTGCTTTGGCTCAGGTCATGATCCCGGGGTCATAGGGGATAACGTCCCACATCAGGCTCCCCGCATGGAGCCTCATTTTCCCTCTGCCTATACCTCTGCCTCTGGGTCTCTCATGAATAGATAAATAAAGTTGCAGCCACTGTGCAAAACAGTCTGGAGGGTTCTCGAGAAGTTAAAAATAGGGGATCCCTGGGTGGTGCAGTGGTTTGGCGCCTGCCTTTGGCCCAGGGCATGATCCTGGAGACCCGGGATCGAATCCCACGTCGGGCTCTCCATGCATATAGCCTGCTTCTCCCTCTGCCTGTGTCTCTGCCTCTCTCTCTGTGACTATCATAAAAAAAATTAAAAGTTAAAAATAGAGCTACCCTCCGATTCCAAAATTGCACAGTTAGGTATTTACCCTGAGGATACAAAAGTAATTTAGTAGATTCGAAGGGGAACATGCAGCCCAGTGTTGGTAGCAGCATTATCAACAACTACGAAACTGTGTATACAGCCCAGATGTCCATAGACAGATGAATGGGCAGAGACAATGTGGTAAGTATACACACTGCAACATCATTTGGTCATCACAAGGGATGAAATGAAGCCATTTACAATGATGTGGGAGAAGTGGAATGGACTTATGCTAAATGAACTCAGTCAGTCAGAGAAAGATACCAAATACCATACAATTGCATTCACATGTGAATTTTAAGAAACCTAACAAACTGGCAAAGGGGCGAAGGCGGGGATGAGAGATGCAAACCAAGAAACACACTCTTAACCACAGAGAATAAACTAATAAATACCAGAGGAAAGTGGGGGGGGGGATGGGGAATCAGGGGATGGGGACAATGGAGGTCAACTCTGACCAGTACCAGGTATTGTATTCAAGGGTTGAATCACTATGCGGTAAATCTGAAACTGTATCATACTGAGTTACAAAGAGGAATTCAAGTAAAACTTTAAAATAATAATTGGTAGTATACAGGAAGCATGTGCGCAGAGGAGATAAAATCAGAAATGCAACTGATAATCCAAACAGAGAATCTTTAGAGCCACAAATCCCCTCCTTAGCTCAGCTCAGGAGAAGCCTGCCATACCTATTCTGACCCCAGCAGAAGCCTGGATACTGATTCTCTCGGGAGGCCACTGACTTGGTGGAGTCAGGCTATCTTTGAACCCAAAACCTAAATAGAGTGCATAAAACTAAACTGCCCAAGATGCTAGGAGTCCCAGTGCAGGCACATGACAAGAAACAAACTCTAACCATACAAAGACATAACTAACCCTACACTTAAGCCTAATGTTAACCTAACCCTAAAACAAGAACTATCACTAATCAAAAACCAAACACAAACCCCAAGACCCAAACACATTCACTGAACCTTCCTGCCAACCCTCACCCTAACTCTTAAACCTATTCTAAACCCTTAACCCTGACCCTTACCTTAAATCTAACCCTAACGCTAACCTCTAACAATAACCTTAACTTAATGTACTTCAATCCTATCCCTAACCCTAACCTCTACCCTAACCCTAACCCTCTAATACTAATCCTATCTCATATCCCAAACTGTACCCTAACCCGTACCCTAAAACTAATCCCTAACCCACTGCCTAACTCTCTCTTACCCTTTTCCAAAACCGTATCCTGACCCTGACCTGACCCTAACCCTAAACCCTAACCAAACACTAAACTAACCCTCGCCCTAACCCTAAACCTAGCCCTAACTTTAACTCTAACCCCTTACCCTAACACTAACCCACATCCTAACCCCTAACCCTAACTGCAAACCTAGCCCAACCCTAACTCTAACCATAATCCAAACCCCAACTCCTAACCTCCTGTCATAAATCCTAAAGTATAACCCTAACCCTAACTCTAACTCTTGTCCCTAACCCAAACCCCCATCCTAACTCCTAACCACTGACCCTTACACTTATCCCTCACACTAACCTCTAATCCGTAACCATAAGCATAATCACTATCCCCTAACATCTAACCTAAGCCTAACCACCAACTGCCTCCCCTCCCCTGTCCCTACCATTCATTCTACCCATTCACTTACTCTATGTTTCTGAGGAGTCCCTTCTGACATGGACGTGGCCCGCAAAGGTGCCTCCAGAGTCCTCCAGGGATTCCTGAGGAATGTGGGCTCCTGTGAGTGCGGACGTGGCCCCACGTGTTCCAGAGTCATAGTCAGCGGGTCCTGAGGACACCGGGTCTCCTGTCACCGTGGAGTATGCCTCACATCCTCTGGAAGCCTCACAGCAGGTTCTCAGGAGGCTGGTGGCTCCTGTCAGCCTGGACAAGGCCCCACGTCCCCTGAAAACTCACCGCAGGTCTTGAGGAGGCTGTGGGTTCCTGTCAGCCTAGACGCAGCCCCATGTGTCCCGAAGCCAAAGTGCAGGTCCTGAGGAGGACGGGGGTCCTCTCAGTCTTGACATGGCCCCACATTTTCCTCAGCCTCACCATAAGACCTGAGGAGGCTGGGGGCTCCTGTCAGCATGGACGTGGTTGCAAATCATCCCAATCATTCACAGTGCATCCTGAGGAGACCAGAGAATCCTGTCAGTGTGGATTCGGCATCCACATCTTTCTTAGGCCTCATCACAGGCTCTGACAAGGCTGGGGTCTTCTGTCCGCCTGGACGCATCCCCATATTTCCGAATGTCTACACTGGGGGTCATGAGGAAGTCAGCGTCCTGTTGTGTCCATGTGGCCCCAAGTCCTCCCGAAGCATCACCGAGGGTTCTGAGGAGGTCGGGGCTCCTGTAACCATGAATGCGGCCCCGAGCTTCCAGAAGCCTCAACTTATGTCCTGAGGGGCCCAGGAGGTCCTGCCAGAGTGGACGCAGCACCACATCTTCCTGAAGCCTCCTCTCAGGTCCTGAGATGGCTCAGGGGCTCCTGTCAGTGTGGATGGGGGCCCATATCTTCCTGAAACCTCCCTGAAGGTCCTGAGGCTGCTCATGGGCTCCTGTCAGCGTGGATGCGGGCGCACAATTTCCTGAAGCCTTGACGCAGGTCCTGAGGTGGCTCAGGGCTCCGGTCAGTGTGGATGAGGGCCCACATCTTCCTGAAGCCTCCCCGCAGGACCTGAGGTGGCCCAGGGGCTCATGTCAGGGTGGATGCGGGCCCACATTTTCCAAAAGCCTCACTGCGCGTCCTGAGGAGACCGAGGCTCCGGTCAGCATGAACGCGGCCCAATTTCGCCCTGAAGACTCCCCACGGGTCCTGAGGAGGCTGTAGCTCATCAGCATAGACACGTCCCCACGTCATCCTCAGGCCTCCCCAGCACAGGCTCGCTCCTGTTAGTGCAGGCAGAGGAGGCCTACTACGCATGCGTGCCCCTTGGGAAGGTCCTGGTCTTGGGCGCTCCCTGTGGGATGCTCAGGCGCTGCAGGAGGCTGTGCAGGAGGCAGCGGGTGCTCCATGGGCCCCACCTGCCTCCTTTCAGGCTCCAGCTGGGGCTGTTAGCTTCAGAAACATCTCACTGAATAGGAGCCCAACACCCGGGTTCCCCAGAAATACTTAAGGACAAGGTATTGGAGTCCAGAGGACGCGAAATGAAATGTGGACCAGACTTTTACCACTTCCTGCAAATCTCACTCACCCCTCTTCTACTGTGGGCGGGACCGCAGGTTGGTGCAGCTGCCCTGGAAACAGTGTGCAGGCCTCTCAGGAATTTACAAATAGAGCTGACCTGCGACCAGCAGGTGAACGGCCTGGAGCTCATTCCGAGGATACAGATGCAGTGAGACTCGGGACACCTGCACCCCAATGTCCACAGCAGCCGGGTCCACAGTAGCCACACTGTGGGAGGACCTCGGTGCCCTGAGGCAGATGATGGATAAAGAGGATGGGAGATAGATGATGGTCATAGAGAGAGAAATGGTACTCAGCTATCAAAGAGAAGGAAATCTTTCCATTTGCAATGATGTGGATAGAACTAAAGGGATCATGTTAAGTGAAGTAAGTCAGTCAGGAAAGAGAATGACCGTGTGGTGTCATTCATAGATGGAATTATAGAAGCAAAGCAGATGAACTACTGTGAAGGGAAAGAAAAAAAATAAGATGAAAACAGATGCAGGTAATACAGTCTCTTGATAGGAACGGAACTGAGTGTCTCTGGAAGAGGGGGGATAACAGGGGACCGGCATGAAGGAGGGCACGTGATGTCACGGGCACTGCTGTTATCTCCAACTGGTGAATCCCTGAATTCTTCCTCTGAAAGTATAATACACTATACGTTTATTAATTGGGTTTAAATTAAATTAAGTTAAAAAAATCAGTTGTATCAGAGCGCATTTCCTTCTGGAATCTCTGTTTTGCTCATTCAGCTTATGCCGGGACCACCCTCCGTGGGTCTGGTTTGTCTAAGTAGGCTCCACGCCTCGTCCATGGCCCAGCCCAGGGCTAGAACTCAAGACCCCTGAGATCAGGACCAGAGGTGATGTCAGGAGTCAGATGCTTAACCGATGGAGCAGGCGGGGGCCCAGGAACCATGCTGCTTTATCCTGTGTCTCTGTGATATCATTTGAAATAGAAAGTGCTGGGTCCGACTATGTCATGCTTCTCCAATACTGATTTGCTGTTTGGGGCATTTGTTGGGGGGGGGGATTGAGGTTATGGGTGTTTTTTTCCTATTTCTAAGATCTGCCACCATGATTTTGATAGGAATGACATTGAAACTGAGGGTAGCTTCAGGAACTGCGGACATTTTCACAAGATGAGGGTCCCACCCCACAAGACCAGGACGGCCTCCCAGAGCCTGGTTTGGCTCAGAGCACAAGTCTTGTGCTCCTTTGGTTCAGTCTCATTATTTATTCTCTTTGATGCTCCTGAGAAGGCCTTCATGTCCTTCCTTCCTTCCTTTCCTTCCTGAGTGCTCATTGTCGGGACACAGCAAGGCTACTCTGCTCTGTAGGGTCAGTTTGTGTCCCGTGACTTTACTTAACTCACTCCTTAGTTCTAACAGGTTTTGGTGGAGGCTCTCGGGTTTCCTGTTTCTAGTACTGCGTCTTCAGCATATAGGGACAGTGTGACGTCCCCGTTACAGGTGTGGAACCTTTGCTGTTTACAGCTTAATGTCCTAGAAAGCCCCACAATTGAATCAAAACTGAGCCCAAGCCAAGGGCAGGAAGCCCCTATTAGAATGAGAACAGAGCTCAATGCCCTTGAAGGCCCCATATCAAAATGTAAACAGAACTTGAGGAATTGCTCCAGCCCTTCTGGAGGTTCCCGAGTCCAGCCCTTAAAACTAAGCTAAAACCCTCCTCGGGGACCAAGTCTCTGCTCCGCTGTGTTGGGTATACTTCGACACAAGATCAAGCTTGTAAATAATCTCACATGTGTTTGCATCGGAATCGGCTTCTTGGTGGTTTCTCAGATTCGCAATCTTGGTCACAACAGTCTGAGATAAAAAAACAAAACCAAAAGGAGCTCGGATGCGGGCAGAGTGAAAGCAGGGTTCCGAGAGAAGCAGCGGAGACCCGGGGGCTTGGGTGCCCTTCTGTGGAAGGCCTGCAGACTGGGGGGTGGAATGCTCAGCCCCAGAGCCAGGGGACACAGCGTCTCCACCCACATCCCGCCGATCAGCGCCAAGTCTCAGGGAGCAGCACAGCACTGCCCGCTGAAGGCCAGAAGGGCTGACACGCAACCCACCTCTGACACAGCAGTCAGATGTGCACCTGACATCACTGCCATGTCCAATCCTCAGACCCCGCACAGACCACTTCCTGCCACCAAGGTGTCAACCACAGAGGCTGCAGAGATTCAGCTCTGCCTGGAAAGTAGGGTCTAGCTTCCTTTGTACTTTGTGCTTTATTTTCATTTAGTTTCTTTGATTCTATTTTATAAATTGCCTTATTTTAATTTTTATGTATGTACCTTATATATTTCTTATTTTTAGTTTCATGGTACTTTAATTTTGTTTCTTATTTTGGGATTTAGAATCTTTTAACAACCAGGCCAAAACAATCTGGTGATTCTTTTGGGGGGAGGGCAGTTGTTATTGTTTTTCTTGGTTTTTCTTTTTCTTCCTTCTTCCTACTTTCTATTTCTGGAAAAAATAATGAGATGGAGAAATTCACCTCCATAAAAAAACATGAGGTAGTACTCACAGCCAGGAAGTCCATCAATACAAATATATGATGTCTAACTACAGTTTAAAACAATGATTATAAAGATAGCATCTGGGCTGGAAAAAGAGCACAACAGAAAACTAGAGAATCCCTTACTGTAGAAATAAAAGAACTAAAATCTAGTCAGGCCAACATTAAAAATGCTATAACTGAGATGCAGTCCCAAGTGGAAGTCTTACAAACAAGAAAGGTTATGTGCAGACATTCCATACTCAAGTTCACGAGCATAGCTTCCCACTCTTATGTGTGGAATACACATAGTAACTTCGTTCTACAAAATATATTATGAAAAACTTAATAATGATAATATAATAATAATAATAATATTAATAACAAAAAAGAATGACTTTACTATGGAGAAACCTAACACTACCTCAGCAAGATGATCAGATCTATACCAAGAATGATAAATCATGTTGATAATATCTATCCTTTATATGATATAATAAAAATGGCAGTATATCTCTGTATAGAATCCACAAAAACAGTTCAATCATGAGATAAACAACAGACATGTCTCAACTGAGGGAAATTTTACAAAATACTCTACTTCTCAAAGTTTTCCAGTTCACCAACAGCAAGGAAAGGCTGAAAGACTGTCATAATCCAGAGGAGCTTAAGAAAACATGGGGACAAATGGAGTGTGATATAAGGGATGGTGACTTACCAAAAACTAAGGAAATCTGAATAAAGTATGGTCTTTGGTTATTGTGAATATTTTAATATTGATTCATTAGCTAATATTTGTACCGTACTGATATAAGATATCAATAATTGGAGAAATTGAGTGCAAGTGCATGAGAATTCTCTGTACTATCTTCTCAATTTCCCTATGAAGCTTTGTTTTCTTTCTAAGAAATAAGATTTAATTTGAAAATTGACTTAAATGAATCAGGCTCCAGTGTGAAGACATTTTAAGAATCATTGAATTAACTTTTGCCTTATTCTTAAAGATTTCCTTCGATGGGAACATAGTAAGAATTTTATATCAGAAGGAAAGAAAAACACTTATGAACACGTATAATGCCTCTTCAACCTGAAAAGCAGGAAAGGATAATAAATAGCAAAAATCAGATAAAAATACTTCTAGTATAATAGACACCATATTGCAAGTGCATTTAAAATTAGCAATGTATAACATTTATTTCCTTGACATTTGTCTTCCAAAGAGTTCACAGTGTTTCAGTGTCAGTTGAAACAGGGGAAGAATCTCAGGGAAGAATCCTTCACTTAATAATAGGACCACTGGTACTAATGTCTCTCAATTATTTCCAAATCCATAAAGATTCATTTCCTGATGAATGAATGAGCTGTGAAGAAATAGATGAGAAAGCCTCATCCCTCTGTATTACTTGTGTCAGAATATTTTAAACATAGTACTATGGATAATAAATTATCCTTATTAACAGGAAATACGTCTCAGATTAGAATCTGAGAAATCAGATGGGCAGAGAAAAAATGCTTTAATTCGCTCCTCAAGTTTTAAAGACAAAGGAGAACTTTTCTATGTACAAAGTCAGTTGTCAAGATATCCTTAGGGAATAAGATTCTGCAGCATCTAATCCTGCTGCACAACTGGGACGCCCGTGCCCCAGGTCTTCCTGATCCAAAATCCCTGGGCCTGTCGCCGAACACAGGCTGCCAGGCTGAGGTCATTTGCAATGTCTCTCTTAGGAGCTCCAGGGAGGGGGGCATGAGCTAGATAGGACAGGACGGGATGTGTGGAGGCCGAGAACATTATGGCCATTCTACTTTAAGTTCAGTATTAGCACACGTCCAGCCATCCCAGGCCCCTGTGTAGAAGAGCTGAAATTTGCATTACTTCAGTTACTGGAATAAAACAAAAGTTGACAGCTTAATGTCTTAGAAAGCCCCACAATAGAATAAAAACCGAGGCTAAGCCAAGGGCTGGAAGCCCCAATTAGAATGAGAGCTCAATGCCCTTGAAGGACCCATATCAAAATGTAAACAGAACTTGAGGAATTGCTCCAGCCCTTCTGGAGGTCCCTGAGACCAGCCCTTAAAACTAAGCTAAAACCCTCCTCGGGGTCCAAGTCCCTGGTCCACTGTGTGGGGTATACCTGGACCCTTGCTTGAGTTTGTAAAACAACCCACGTGTGTTTGCATAAGTGTCGGCTCCTTAGTGGTTTCTCGGATTCGAAATCTTGGACACAACACCCGAATGACCCCTCCCCACCTGGACTGACCTCCTGCCCCTCCCACCCAGGCTGACCCTCAGTTACCTCCCCACCCACCACAGCTGGGCACAGGCCCTCACACAGTTCCATGGGTATGGTGGGCACTCCCGCCATCCCCGGCCTCCCAGGCAATGGAAGGAGGTTTTGGCAGGACACACTCCCTCGGTGGCCCCAGGGCTCCCTGCCCAGGAGAGCACCTGGTGACAGGTCGGGGTCTGTGTCCCTGATGCCAGCTCCTCCTCCCAGGTTTTCCCGCAGGAAATGAAAGAGGAGGACCTGGTCTCCTCCAGGGACATCACGCAGGTGGACCTGGATGTCAACAGGATGTGCAGCAGTCACATCATATTTTGGGACTACTATGGGGTAGGGTGAGGTTGAGGGGCTATGGGGGATCAGGACCCAGTGGAGGACCGGGGGATTCTGGGTAGGGAAAATGGGGATTCTGAGTCAGGGGCAGAACAGCAGCCAACAACACACCACTCCATGGTAGGGTGTTGGGGATGACCTCTGTGCCCCCACCCCCGGGGCCTCGGACATGAGGAGGCCACTAGGATGGGGTCTCCAGGGCTTGCCATGGGAACTGAACCCCAAAGGGGAGAGGGACGGTCCTCTGAGTAGCAGGGGATGAGGTGGGGGATGTGGAGGGCAGGAACTAGACCTGGGGACCAGGCGGCATGGCCACGGCTGGACCAGGACACACATTGATTCCATGAAAGTCGGACGGGTCAGAGTGACACCCACTCTCGGTGATTTATATATTTCTAAGTTTTATGCATTTAATTTGAGACAATTTGCAATTTGAAAACACACATAGTATGATGAACCCCAGATAATGCCCCCAGTCCAGCCAGGGTCCTGCACTGACCACACCCCGCCCCAGGGACAGGTGTCTCAGCAAACCCCAGACTCGAGTTGCCTTTAAGTGTAGACATCTCCTTGTGCATCTTAGAGGAAGGGGATGCCCTGTGTCCGCAGGCCCACCATGATATCCCCCTCATTCCCCACTCCCACTCCATCTGCCTACATCATCATTCCCCATGGCATCCCACCTACACCATCCCACTCAAACCCACACAGCCCCACACAATCCCCACCCACACTAAACCCCAACACCATGCCCCCATACCATCCACCCCCACACCATGAGCCCCCATCAAGGACCCGGTACAGGTGCCCCCTGTGGGACATGCTCAGCATCCCCGTCGATCTCTCGATACCCTGCTCCCATCAGAAGCTGGGGGTCCCATAGAGTGCCTAGGGGTTGCAGGGAGGAGTGAAGACAAGGAGCCCCCAACAGGGTGTGTGCAGATGAGTGGTGCAGAGGATGCACTGTCCCTCCTGGAGGGCGGCACACCCTTCACAGGACACCAGCCCATAACCCAGGGGGATCTGGGCTGGCCTGGCCCCAGGCTCTGTGAACGTGGGGGTGATTTAAGACCCCGCCCCAGGCCCAACAAAAAGACTAATGGGATCCAGCCCCCCATGGCCCTGTCCAGCCCTGGATTCTGGCCCTACACTGAGCGAGCCTTCTCACAGCTGGATGTGGCCTCCTGGGCTCTGGGGGTGCCCCACAGATCCAGATCGCTGACCTAGGGCAGCCCTGGGGATCCCGGGACACCCAAGGTTGGGGAGAGCAGAGGTAGGCCAGTGGACCCTACCCGCACCCACACCAGGAGGCAGGCTCCTCCAGGTGCTGGGGACACAGGAGCCCCATGACCAGGGTCCACCTGCCCTGTGGGGACCCAGCGCAGGAACCCATGAGCTGCAGGTCAAGGTCAGCTCTGCTGCCCTCACAACCATCTCTCACGCTGAAACCTGAGGACACACGCCCCCACCCGGAGTCCACACATGCTCCAGGTGGGGGACTCCAGCACTTGCCCCACACCCATGTGATTCTTGCCCTCCCCTAAAGGACAGAATGGTCTCCCTTCCCAGGGGAAGGCATGCACCCTCGACTCTGAGCCCGTTTGCTGTAGAATGTCAATAAAGTATTGTGGTGTGAAAATGCACAGCCAGCCCGTTTCTGTGTCTCCCAGAACTCTGTGTACGGGGCGTGGAGAGACCCACAGAGAGGAGGAAGGGGCACCACCCAGGCCCCAACAGCCCCTGCATGGGCACTGCAAGGCACATCTGACGTCCCCACGTGCCTTCCAGGGGCGGCCAGATGCCAGGGTCAGGACCCCACACACTATACTGGGACTCAGCCTGTGCCCCATGGGCCAGGAGGGCCTGGGACAGAGTGACAGCCAGGGAGCCTCAGGTCACCAGGGTCTGTGAAAAGCTACCTGGGATGTCTGTGCTCCCTCTGTACAGGGGGCCAATGCTGGCCCGGTTCCGGGACATGTACTCCCCTCCCTGCATCCCCGTGCCAGTGTGCCTGGGGCACTGAAGGCGTGTGGGGCGCTCAGAGTGGCCGTGGAAGGGACGTCAGGACAGCAGGCCCTTGTGTTGTGCCCAAGACTGCGAATCTGAGTAACCACCGATGAGCTGACACCAATGCAAACTCCTGAGGGTTTCTCTACAAGCCGTAGCTTGGGTCCAAGTGCACCCGACACAGCGGGGCAGGGACTTGGACCCCGAGACTAAGAGGCATAGCAGCTTTATAGGGGCAGTGGACCATGGGATATGCAGAAATTTGCACAGTCATGTTGGTCCACATGCAAGTGGCTGATTGAATTACACCTTACCCTATAGTATCCACTTGAGCTGGCCTATTACTTTGGTCAGAATTGGCTCACAGGGATCCCTGGGTGGCGCAGCGGTTTAGCGCCTGCCTTTGGCCCAGGGCACGATCCTGGAGACTGGGATCGAATCCCACGTCGGGCTTCCGGTGCATGGAGCCTGCTTCTCCCTCTGCCTGTGTCTCTGCCTCTCCTTCTCTCTCTGTGTGACTATCATAAATAAAAAAAAAATTAAAAAAAAATTTATTAAAAAAAAAAAGAATTGGCTCACAGTTCTGGGGGGCACAAAGCAGGGTTACATTGTTATGAGCCAATTTCCGATTAGGGTGTGCCCAGCTGTTTGACTCGGGTGGGGCAGCACCTTAAGCCATAAGCAGGTCATGTGGGGGTCAGAGGGGAGGTGGCGGGTGTCACAAAAAATGGAATCAGTCCTGCGCTGCTTGTCCAGGGGTAGGGGATTTTTATTAAATTTCCTGTGTCCCAACTTGCAGCTCATCCACCTGGGCAATGCTCACCAGGTGGATTCAGCGTGCACACCTTGTGGTGCTGGATGTCTCACACGAGCGTGTGGATGGCACCCTCCTTGCCCTAGTGAGTAAGGGCTGGGTGAGCATGGGGCTCGGCCTGAAAGCCAGGCAGCACAGGGGACCAAAGAAACCCAGCCGCGTCCCCACCCCGACCTCCACACACAGGCAGCCTCAGGGCTCCCCGCCATGGGTACCCGACTCATCAGGAGCTCCCCCCAGGGTTGCCCTGAGGTCTGACTCCCTGCTGGAGAGGCATCGGCGAGAAGAGAAGCAGCCGGTGCTCGGCGAGACCCACTGTCGGACATGGGGTTGGCTGAGCCAGTCCTTCCACCTCAGCTGAAACTCCAGCTGAAATTCACTACAGGAGCAAGCCCTGGGTCAGCCAGGAGAGCCCAGCTAGCAACCCAGCGCCAGCACCAGAAATGATGTTGTACCAACCATTTCGGTGTTTGTGTTACCCAGCCAGAGGATCTGGTAGCTACACGTGATAGATTCATGTGATAGACAAACACACACCCCACAACGAACAAAAGTCAGAATCACCCCAATGCTGTCAAACAGCAGCTGAATGGTTACATACATGACGCCGTGGTCCCCAATAGGATACATGGAAGACGCTATAAACCACGACTGCAGAGGTGCTGGAGGCACGGAGATGTGCCTGCTGGGTTCCAAAAAGGAGCGCAGAGGGGCAGGAAATATCCTACGGAGGGGGGGGGCCCTTAGGAAAGGACACCAGGTCCCTGTGAATGCTAAGGATGGTGAAATCTGTCCTCCTCCCTTTCAGCTTCTGCTTTTCCTCCTAATGCCATTTTCCTCAGTCATATGAGCAAAAATTTCTTTTATGTTTTTAACTTTCTTTTTAGTGGAGTCCAATTTGTATGAATTTTTGTATGATTTTCCCTGACAGGCAAAGTATAAAGGAGTTCATGACCGCTAAACCAGTCCAGTAAGGAATTTTAAGAGGGACTCTTCTAGTGGGGGAAAAAAAGATACCAAAAGCAACAAAGACTAGAAAGGACCAGAGAACGTCACCAGAAACACCAACTCTACCACTAACAACAAGGCACAAGTTCATATCTTTGAATAAGCACTCTGAATGGTGACACTAAATGCTCCAATGAAAAGATATAGGGTGTCAGAGTGGCTTAAAAAACAGGATCTGGGATGCCTGGGTGGCTCAGGGGTTGAGGGTGTGATCCTGGAGTCTGGGATCGAGTCCTATATTGTGCTCCTGGTGGGGAGCATGCTTCTCTCTCTGCCTAATTTTCTGCCCCTCTCTCTCTCTCTCTCTCTCTCTCTCTCTCTCATGCTCTCAAAAATAAAATTGTTATTAAAAAAACAAGATCCATCAGTATGCTGCCTACTAGAGGCTCACCTTAGACCTATAGACACGAGCAGTTTGAAAGTCAGGAAATGGAAAATCGTCTATCACGCTAATGGTTATGAAAAGAAAGCTGGAGGACCAATACTTATATTACACAAACTAGATTTGAAACCAAACCCTGGGGGACACCTGGTGGCTCAGTGGTTGAGCATCTGCCTTTGGCTCAGGGGTTGATCCTGGGATCCCAGGATTGAGTCCCACATTGCCATCCTTTGGGGAGCCTGTCTCTCCCTCTGCCTATGTTTCTGCCTCTGCTCCTCTGTGTATCTCTCATGAATAAATAAATAAAATATTTAAATCTCAAAAAGAAAGGACAAATACTGTAAGGAGAGATGAAGGAGAGCATTATTTCATAATTAAAAAGACTCTCTATCAGGATCAAACAAATAAATATTTATGCTGCCAACATGGCAGTACCTAAATATGGAACCCAATTACCAATAAGCGTACAGGAACTCACTGATAATGATACAATGACAGGAGATTTTAACACCTATCCAGTAATGGCAAAGGACTGATCGTCTATGCAGAAAATCAATAGGGGAACAATAGTCTAGACACACTGGACCACAGGGACTCAACAGATATAGTCTGAACATTTCTTCCTAAAGCAGAATACACATTCCTTTCAAGTGCACATGGGACATTATCCAGAACAGATCATATCATGGGCCACAAATCACCCCTCAACAGGTACAAGAATGTTGATATCACACCCTGTACCTTTTCGGAGCATGATGCTATGAAACTCGAAGTCAACAGTAAGAAAAAATTTGGACAGACCAAAAATACGTGGAGATTATGAACATCCTACTAGAGAATGAATGGAGCAACCAGGAAAGTAAAGAGGAAATTTAAAACAAATGAAAATGAAAACAAGTTTCTCCAAACCTCTGGGATGTAGAAAAGGCAGTCCAAAGAGAAAAGTACATAGTAATATAGGCATACCTCAAAACAAGAAGTCTCCAATACACAGCCTATCCCTACACCTAAAGGAGCTGGAAAAGGAATAGCAAACAAAGCCTATGGCCCACAGAAGAAGGGAAAAAAATAAAGATGAGAGCAGAAATAAACAATACAGAAATAAAAAAACATTAGAATGGAATAACGAAACTAAGAGCTATTTCTTCAAAATAATTAATAAAATGGATCAAACCCTATCCAGCCTTAGGAACGAGAAAAGAGAAAAGACCTAAATAAATAAAATCACAAAAGAGAGAAGAGAGATCAAAATCAACACCAGAAAAATTAGACAATTATAAGGGAATACTATGAAAGATTATATGCTAACAAACTGGGAGACCTGGAAGAAATGGACAAATCCCTAGAAATGTGCAAACGAGCAAAACTGAAATAGGAAGAAATAGAAAATGTGAACAGACCCATAACGAGCAAAGGAATTGAGTCAGCAAAACAACTGTGTGCCTCAGTGGTTGAGCATGTGTTTTGGCTCAGGTCAGGATCCCAGGATCCTGGTGGATCAAGTCCCACATCAGGCTCCCCGCATGGAGCCTCATTTTCCCTCTGCCTATACTCCTGCCTCTCTGTGTCTCTCATGAATACATAAATAAAATCTTTAAAAAGGAAAAACATAAAAAGATGAGAGGACCCAAATAAAATCACGAATGAGAGAAGAGAAATAACAACCAACACTACAGAAATACAAACAATAATAAGAGAATATGATGAAAAAGTATATGCCAGCTACCTAGAACCTGGAAGAAATAGATCAATTCCTAGAAATATATAACATATCAAAAATGAAAAATGAAGAAATAAGAAACTTGAACAGACCGTTAACCAGCAGAGATATTGAATCAGCAATCAGGGATCTCCCAACAGGAGATGCTTAGATCAATAGAACAGAATGGAAAGCCAAAACAAGATACAAACCTGTAACTCTATGATCCATTAATGGACAAGAAGGCAGGAAGGAATATCCAATGGCACAAGGACAGTCTCTTCAAGAAACCCTAAACCTGACCCCAGGATAAGAACAAATGGTGTTGGGAAAACCAGGCAGCCACATGCAGAAGAATGAAACTGGACCACTTTCTTACACCATATATATAAAAAATAAATTCAAAATGGATGAAAGACCTAAATGTGAGACCTGAAACCATACAAAGAAGAAAAGATAGGCAGCAAAGTCTTTGACATTGGCCATTGGATCTTCTTTCAGGATATGCCTCTGAGGTGAGGGAAACAGAAGCAAAAATACTATTGGGATTTCATCAAATTGAAAAGCTTCTGCAAAGTGAAGGAAACAACTAAAGCTAAAAAGCAACATACAGGAGGAGAGGCAAGATGGCGGAAGAGAAAGGGTCCCCAAGTCACCTGTCCTGACCAAATTACCTAGATAAACTTCAAATCATCCTGAAAATCTAGGAATTCAGCCTGAGACTTAAACAGAGACCAGATAGAATGCTACAGTGAGAAAAGTTCACACTTCTATCAAGGTA
Organism: Canis lupus baileyi; assembly: GCF_048164855.1. NCBI lineage: Eukaryota > Metazoa > Chordata > Mammalia > Carnivora > Canidae > Canis > Canis lupus. Next base: position 34,093,977 of record NC_132872.1, on the reverse strand, counting down.
GGAAGATGGGGAAAAAGAAATAAAGATACAAACGGCATCCAAGGGGGACGGGCCCCACAGAGCCAGGCTAAGGCCAGGGCGAGTGCCCCCCGGGCAGGAAAGTTCTGTCCCAGAGAAGCAGGAGCTGCACCATTCTTCCAGGGGGAAAGGACTCCCGCAGGGATTCAGAGAAAGACCCCAGGTGGGCGGGGATACCCTCGGGCTCCATGGGACACAAACATAAACCTGCACTCCCAGGAGATTGCACCGAGCTCCCTAAGGGCTGTAGGGCACATGCATTGACCCAGGAGCAGCTCTGAGGGGATCCGGCAGCGGCTCTGTGCGGAGGGGGCAGCGGGTCCCTGGAAACAGCTAGGTGGCGGCGCCTAGGGCAGAGGAAGTGGCTTCGTGTGGAGGGGGCTTCGGGGCTCCAGGAGCAGCTCAGAGGGGCTATGGTGGCTCCGTGGAAAGGTGCCTACCCAGCCGGGAGCGAGAATCCAACAGCGCAGGTCGGGGAGCACAGGGCCGGGACACAGCCCAGGATTTGGCCTCTCCCGGGACAGGCAGAGGCCTGGAGGGCCCAGGACACCAAGGACGCTCCTGCTCAGAGCTGAGAAGATCAGCAGCCCTGCCCCAGAGCCTCCAGGCCCTGCAGACGGACTGCTCCAGAGTTACTGGGGAGGCTGAATACAGGTGTTCTGACCTGGCTGCTGCCACTGGGGTTGTTCCTCCTTGGGCGTCACAGGGTATACAACCCCCACTGAGTGCTTCACCAGGCAGGGGGAGAGGAGCTCCCCCAAGGGCTAGCACCTGAAAATCAGCACAACAGGCCCCTCCCCCCAGAAGACCAGCTAGACGGACAAGTTCCAGGGGAAGTCAAGGGACTTAAAGTAGACAGAATCAGAAGATACTCCCCCATGTTTTTTTTTAATTTCTGATTGCTTCCTCCATCCTTCCCCCCCTTTCTTTCTTTTTCTTTCTCCTTTTATTCTCTTTTTTGCTTTTTTCTTCCTTTTTCCTTTTTTCTTTTTCTCTTCTCTTTTTTTCTTTCTCTCTTCTCTTTTTCTCCTTTTCCCAATACAACTTGTTTTTGGCCACTCTGCACTGAGCAAAATGACTAGAAGGAAAACCTCACCTCAAAAGAAAAAACAGTCCTCTCTCCCACAGAGTTACAAATCTGGATTACAACTCAATGTCAGAAAACCAATTCAGAAGCACTATTATACAGCTACTGGTGGCTCTAGAAAAAAGCATAAGGACTCAAGAGACTTCATGACTGCAGAATTTAGATACAATCAGGCAGAAAGTAAAAAACAATTGAATGAGATGCAATCCAAACTAGAATTCCTAATAACGAGGGTTAACGAGGTGGAAGAACGAGTGAGTGACATAGAAGACAAGTTGGTGGCAACGAGGAAAACTGAGGAAAAAAGAGACAGACAATTAAGAGACCAGGAAGACAGATTAAGGGAAATAAATAACAGCCTGAGGAAGAAAAACCTATGTGTAATTGGGGATCCCGAGGGCGCCGAAAGGGACAGAGGGACAGAATATGCATTTGAACAAATCCTAGCTGAAAACTTTCCTAATCTGGGAAGGGAAACAGGCATTCAGATCCAGGAAATAGAGATATCCCCCACCCTCTAAAATCAATAAAAACCGTCCAACACCTCGATTTAATAGTGAAGCTTGCAAATTCCAAACATAAAGAGAAGATCTTAAAGCAGCAAGAGACAAGAAATCCCTGACCTTTATGGGGAGGAGCAGACCTCTCCACAGCACCCTGGCAGCCCAGAAAGTGCTGGCTGGATATATTCAGGGTCCTCCATGAGAATAACATGCAACCAAGAATACTTTATCCAGCCAGGCTCTCATTCAAAATGGAAGGAGAGATAAAGAGCTTTCAAGACAGGCAGGAACTGAAAGAATATGTGACCTCCAAACCAGCTCTGCAAGAAATTTTAAGGGGGACTCTTAAAATTCCCCTTTAAGAAGAAGTTCAGTGGAACAATCCACAAAAACATGGACTGAATAGATGTCATGATGACACTAAACTCATATCTGTTGATAGTAACTCTGAACGTGAATGGGCTTAATGACCCCTTCAAAGGCGCAGGGTTTGAGACTGGATAAAAAATCAGGACCCAACTATTTGCTTTCTACAGGAGACTCATATTAGACAGAAGGACACCTACCATCTGAAATTAATGGGTTGGAGAACCATTAACCATTCAAATGGTCCTCAAAAGAAAGAAGTGAAAAAAAAAAAGAAAGAAAGCAGTGGTAGCCATCCATATATCAGATAAACTAAAATTTACCCCGAAGACTATAGTGAGAGATGAAGACAGACACTAAATCATACTTAAAGGATCTATCCAACAAGAGGGCTTAACAATCAATATATATTCCCCGAATATCGGAGCTGCCAAATATTTAAACCAATTAATAACGAAAGTGAAGAAATACTTAGATAATAATCATCTTATACTTGGTGACTTCAATCTAGGTCTTTCTACCCTCGATAGGTCTTCTAAGCACAACATCTCCAAAGAAACGAGAGCTTTAAATGATACACTGGAGCAGATAGATTTCACAGATATCTACAGAACTTTACATCCAAACTGAACTGAATACACATTCTTCTCAAGTGCACATGGAACGTTCTCCAGAATAGACCACATACTGGGTCACAAATCACGTCTGAACCGATACCAAAATATTCAGATCATCCCCTGCATATTCTCAGACCATAATGCCTTAAAATTAGAACTAAATCACAACAAGAAATTTGGAAGGACCTCAAACACGTGGAGGTTAAGGACCGTCCTGCTAAAAGATGAAAGGTTCAACCAGGAAATTGAGGAAGAATTAAAAGGATTCATGGAAACTAATTGGAATGAAGATACAAATGTTCAAAATCTTTGGCATGCAGCAAAAGCAGTCCTAAGGGGGAAATACATCACAATAGAAGCATCCATTCAAAAACTGGAAAGATCTCAAATACAAAAGCTAACCTTACTCATAAAGGAGCTAGAGAAAAAAACAGCAGCTAGATCCTACACCCAAACAGAATAAGAGATTTAATTAAAATTAGAGCAGACCTCAAGGAAACTGAGACCATAAGAAATGTGGAACAGATCAACAAAACCAGGAGTTGGTTCTTTGAAAGAATCAATACCATACATAAAGCATTAGCCAGTCTTATTAAGAAGAGAGACAAGACTCAAATTAATAAAATCATGAATGAGAAAGGAGAGATCACTACCAAAACCAAGGAAATACAAACGATTTTTAAAACATATTATGAACAGCTATACGGAAATACATTAGGCAATCTAGAAGAAATGGACGCTTTCCTGGAAAGCCACAAACTACCAAAACAGGAACAGGAAGACATAGAAAACCTAAACAGGCCAATAACCAGGGAGGAAATTGAAGCAGTCATCAAAAACCTCCCAAGTCACAAAATTCCAGGGCCAGATGGCTTCCCAGGGGAAATCTATCAAACGTTTAAAGAAGAAACCATACCTTTCCTACTAAAGCTGTTTGGAAAGATAGAAAGAGATGGAGTACTTCCAAATTCGTTCTATGAAGCCAGCATCACCTTAATTCCAAAACCAGACAAAGACCCCACCTAAAAGGAGAATACAGACCAATATCCCTGATGAACATGGATGCAAAAATTCTCAACAAGATACTAGCCAATAGGATCCAACAATACATTAAGAATATTATTCACCATGACCAAGTAGGATTTATCCCCGGGAAACAAGGCTGGTTCAACACGTGTAAAAAAATCAATGTCATTCATCATATCAGCAAGAGAAAAACCAAGAACCATATGATCCTCTCATTAGATGCAGAGAAAGCATTTGACAAAATAGAGCATCCATTCCTGATCAAGACTGTTCAGAGCTTAGGGATAGAGGGAACATTCCTCGACATCTTAAAAGCCATCTACGAAAAGCCCACAGCAAATATCATTCTCAGTGGCGCAGCACTGGGAGCCTTTCCCCTAATATCAGGAACAAGACAGGGATGTCTACTCTCACCATTGCTATTCAACATAGTCTGGAAGTCCTAGCCTTAGCAGTCAGACAGCAAAAAGACATTAAAGGCATTCAAATTGGCAAAGAAGAAGTCAAAATCTCCCTCTTCTCAGATGACATGATACTCTACCTAGAACACCCAAAAGCCTCCACCCCAAGATTGCTAGAACTCATACAGCAATTTGGTAGCATTGCAATATAAAAACTCAATATCCAGAAATCAATGGCATTTCTATACACTGACAATGAGACTGAGGAAAGAGAAATTAAGGAGTCAATTTCATTTACCGTTGCACCCAAATCAGAAGATACCTAGGAATAAACCTAACCAAGGAGGTAAATGATCTATACCCTAAAAACAATAGAACACTTCTGAAAGAAATTGAGGAAGACACAAAGAGATGGAAAAATATTCCATGCTCATGGATTGGCAGAATTAATATTGTGAAAATGTCAATGTTACCCAGGCAATGTACACGTTTAATGCAATCCCTATCAAAATACCATGGACTTTCTTCAGAGAGTTAGAACAAATTATTTTAAGATTTGTGTGGAATCAGAAAAGACCCCGAAAGCCAGGGGAATTTTAAAAAAGAAAATCATATCTGGGGGCATCACAATGCCAGATTTCAGGTTGTACTACAAAGCTATGGTCATCAAGACCTGGCACAAAAACAGACACATAGATCAATGGAACAGAATAGAGAACCCAGAAGTGGACCTTGAACTTTATGGTCAACTCATATTCGATAAAGGAGGAAAGACTATCCATTGGAAGAAAGACAGTCTCTTCAATAGATGGTGCTGGGAAAATTGGACATCCACCTTCAGAAGAATGAAACTAGACCACTCTCTTTCACCAGAAACAAAGATAAACTCAAAATGGATGAAAGATCTAAATGTGAGACAAGAATCCATCAAAATCTGAGAGGAGAACACAAGCAACACCCGTTTTAAACTTGGACACAGCAACTTCTTGAAACGTACATCCATGAAGGCAAAAGAAACAAAAGCAAAAATGAACTATTGTGACTTCATCAAGATAAGAAGCTTTTGCACAGCAAAGGATACAGTCAACAAAACTAAAAGACAACCTACAGCATGGGAAAAGATATATGCAAAAGATGTTTCAGATAAAGGGCTAGTTTCCAAGATCTATAGAGAACTTCTTAAAATCAACACCAAAGAGACAAACAATCCAATCATGAAATGGGCAAAGCACATGAACAGAAATCTCACAGAGGAAGACACTGACATGGCAACATGCACATGAAAACATGCTCTGCATCACTTGCCCTTAGGGATATACAAATGAAAACCACAATGAGATACCACCTCACACCAGTGAGAATGGGGAAAATTAAAAAGGCAGGAAACCACAAATGTTGGAGAGGATGCAGAGAAAAGGGAACCCTCTTACACTGCTGTTGGGAATGTGAACTGGTGCAGTCACTCTGGAAAACTGTGTGGAGGTTCCACAAAGTGTTAAAAATAGACCTGCCCGATGACTCAGCAATTGCACTATTGGGGATTTACCCCAAAGATTCAGATGCAATGAAACGCCGGGACACCTGCACCCTGATGTTTATAGCAGAATGTCCACAATAGCCAAACAGTGTCAGGAGCCTTGGTGTCCATCGAAAGATGAATGGATAAAGAAGATGTGGTTTATGTATACAATGGAATAATATTCAACCATTAGAAACGACAAATACCCAACATTTGTTTCAACGTGGATGGAACTGGAGGCTTTTATGCTGAGTGAAGTAAGTCAATCGGAGAAGGTTAGTGTATGTTCTCATTCCTTTGGGGAATATAAATAATAGTGAAAGGGAATATAAGGGAAAGGAGAAGAAACGTTTGGGAAATATAAGAAAGGGAGAGAGATCATAAAGACTCCTAACTCTGGGAAAAGAACTAGCAGTGCTGGAAGGGGAGGAGGGCGGGGGGTGGGGGTGAATGGGTGACGGGCACTGAGGGGGACACTTGACAGGATGAGCACTGCGTGTTATTCTGTATGTTGGTCAATTGAACACCAATAAAAAGTAAATTTATTTTAAAAAAAAGATCAAACAACTGCATATTTATGCTGCCAACATGGGAGTACACTGATAATAATACAATGACTGGGTATTTTAACACCCACTTATGGCAATGGACCGATCGTCTATGCAGAAAATCAACAGGGGAACAATAGGCTTGACACACTGGACCAAAGTGACTCAACAGATATAGTCTGAACATTTCTACCTAAAGCAGAATACACATTCCTTTCAAGTGCACATGGGACATTCTCCAGAATACATTATATCATGGACCACAAATCAGCCCTCAACAGGTACAACAGGTACAAGAAGGATGGTATCACACCATGTATATTTTCGGACGATGACGCTATGAAACTTGAAGTCGACAGTAAGAAAAAATTTGGACAGACCAAATATTTGTGGAGATTATGATCATCCTACCAGAGAAGGAATGGAGTAACCAGGAAATTAAAGAGGAAATTTAAAACAAATGAAGATGAAAACATGTTTCTTCAAACTTCTTGGATGTAGCAAAGACAGTCCTTAGAGGGAAGTAGATAGCAATACAGGCCTACCTCAAGAAACAAGAAGTCTCCAATACACAACCCAACACTTCACCTAAAGGAGCTGGAAAAGGAATAGGGAACAAATCCTAAAGCCTCCTTAAGAAGGAAAAAATAAAGATGAGAGCAGAAATAATCAATACAGAAACAACAAAACAGTAGAATGGAATAATGAAACTAAGAACTGGTTCTTCAAAATAACTAAGAAAATGGATCAAGCCCTAGCCAGCCTTATCAACAAGAAAACAGAAAAGAACTAAATAAATAAAATCACAAAAGAGAGAAGAGAGATCACAATCAACAACAGAAAATAAGACAATTATAAGGGAATAGTATAAAAGATTATACGCTAACAACCTGGGAGACCAGGAAGAATTGGAGAGATCCCTAGAAATGTGCAAACGAACAAAACTGAAAGAGGAAGAAATAGAAAATGTGACTAGACCCATAACTAGCAAAGGAATTTAATCAGCAAGGCACCTGGGTGCCTCAGTGGTTGAGCATCTGCTTTGGCTCAAGTCATGATCCCGGGGTCCTGGGGAATCATGTCCCACATCAGGCTCCGTGCGTGGAGCCTCATTTTCCCCCTTCCTATACCCCTGCCTCTCTGTGTCTTGCATGAATACATAAATAAAATATTTTTAAAAAAAAGACAAAAAGATGACAAAGGACCCAAATAAAATCACAAAGGAGATAAGAGAAATAACAACCAAAACTAGAGAAATAAAAACGTTTATAAGAGAACATTATGAAAAATTATATGCCAGCAACCTAGAACCTGGAAGAAATAGATCAATTCCTGGAAATATATAACACAGCAAAAATGAAAAAGGAAGAAATAAGAAACTAGAACACACAGATAACCAGCAACGAAATTGAATCAGCAATCAGGAATCTCCCAACAGGAGATGCTTAGATCAATAGAATAGAATGGAATGCCAAAACAAGATACAAACCTGTAACTCTATGATCCATTAATCGACAACAAGGCAGGAAGGAATATCCAATGGCACAAAGACAGTCTCTTCAACAAGCCCTAACCCTGACCCCAGGATAAGAACAAATGGTGTTGGGAAAACCAGGCAGCCACATGCAGAAGAATGAAACTGGACCACTTTCTTACACAATATATATAAAAAATAAATTCAAAATGGATGAAAGACCTAAATGTGAGACCTGAAACCATAAAAAGAAGAAAAGATAGGCAACAACGTCTTTGACGTTGGCCATTGGATCTTCTTTCTAGATGTGCCTCTGAGTTGAGGGAAACAAAAGCAAAAATACTCTTGGGACTTCATCAAATTCAAAAGCTTCTGCAAAATGAAAGAAACAACCAACGCTAAAAGGCAACATACAAAATGAAAGGAGATATTTGTAAATAACACATCCAATAAACAGTTAGTATGCAAAATACGCAAAGCAAATATAAATCTCAACCTCCTAAACACAAATTATCCAACTGCAGATGGGTAGAAGACATGAATGGACTTTGTCTCTGACAAGACATGCAGATGGCCACCAGACACTGAAAGACACTCCGCGTCACCCATCATCAGGGAAATTCAAATGAAAACCACAATAAGATGTCACCTGACAGCCGACAGAATGGCTAAAATTAAGAACAGAAGAAACAACAGGTGTTGTTGAGGCTATAGAGGAGAGGGAGCCCCCTTACACTCCTGGTGGGCATGCGAACAGTTGCAGCCACTGTGAAAAACACTGTGGAGGGTCCTCGAGATGTGAAAAATAGGGGATCCCTGGGTGGTGCAGCGGTTTGGTACCTGCCTTTGGCCCATGTCGCGATCCTGGAGACCTGGGATCGAATCCCACGTCGGACTAACAGTGCACGGAGCCTTCTTCTCCCTCTGCCTGTGTCTCTGCCTCTCTCTCTGTGACTATCATAAAAAAAATTAAAAAAGAAGATAAAAATAGCGCTACCCTACGATTCCAAAATTGCAGAGCTACGTATTTACCCCGAGGATACAAAATTATTTTAGTAGATTCCAAGTAGGACACGCAGACCAGTGTTTGTAGCAGCGTTATCAACAACAGCCAAACTGTGGATACAGCCCAGATGTCCATCGACTGATGAATGGGCAGAGACGATGTGGTAAATATACCCACTGCGACATCACTCGGTCATCAGAAGCGATGAAATGAAGCCATTTACAATGATGTGGGAGAAGTGGAAACGACTTATGCTTAATGAACTCAGTCAGTCAGAGAAAGATATGAAATACCATACAGTTGCATTCACATGTGAATTTTAAGAAACCAGACAAACTGGCAAAGGGGCAGAGGGGGGGGATGAGAGAAGCAAACAAAAAAACACACTCTTAACCACAGAGAATCAACTAATAAATACCAGAGGAAGGTGAGGGAGATGGAGAATCAGGGGATGGGGATAGTGGAGAGCACCTGTGGCCAGTACCAGGCATTGTAAGCAAGAGTTGAATCACTATGTGGTAAACCTGAAACTATATCATACTGTGTTTACAAAGAGGAATTCAAGTAAAACATTAAAATAATAATTGGTAGTATTGATGAAACATGTACGCACTAGAGATAAAATCAGAAAGGCAACTGAAAATCCACATAGAGTCTTTAGAGCCACAAATCCCCTCCTAGCTCAGCTCGGCAGAAGCCTGCCATGTCTATTCTGACACCATCAGAAGCCTGGATTTTGATTCTCTGGGGAGGCCACTGACTTGGTGGAGTCAGGCTATCTTTGAACCCAAAACCTAAATAGAGTGCATAAAACTAAACGGCCCAAGATGCTAGGAGTCCCAGTGCAGGCACATGCTAAGTCCCAAACTCTAACCATACACAGACATAACCCTAACCCTACACTTAATCGTAATGTTAACCTAACCCTTAAACAAGACCCATCACTAATCGAAAAACAAACACAAACCCCAAGACCAAAACACATTCACTGAACCTTCCTGCCAACCCTCACCCTAACTCCTAAATGCAGGTGCACCTAAACTTAGGTTTCCTTAACCCTGACCCCTACATTAAATCTAACACGAACGCTAACCTCTAACCCTATCCTTAAAATAAGGTATTCAAATCCTATTCCTAACCTTAACCTGTACCCTAACCCTAACCCTCTAATACTAATCCTATCTCATACCGCAAACTGTACCCTAACCCATACCCTAAAGCCAACCCCTAACCCACTCCCTAACCCTATATCTTGCCCTTTTCCAAAACCGTACCCTGACCCTGACCTGACCCTAACCCTAAACGCTAACCAAACACTAACACTAACCCTAGCCCTAACCCCTATCCTAATCCTAACCCTCGCCCTAACCCTAAACCTAGCCCTAACTTTAACTCTAACCCTTAACTCTAACCCCTAACTCTAACCCCTAACAGTAACTCACACCCTAACCCCTAACCCTAACTGCAAAACTAAGACCAACCCTAACTCTAACCATAACCCTATCCCCAACTCCTAACCTCCTGCCCTCATCCCTAGAGCCTAAACACTAACCCTAACACTAAATCCTGTCCCTTACCCTAACCACCATCCTAACTCTTAACACTGACCAATACCCTTATGCCTCACCTAACCTTTAATTCGTAACCATAAGCATAATCACTAACCCCTAACATCTGACCTAAGGCTAACCACCAACTTCCTCCCCTCCCCTAACCCTACCATTCATTCTACCCTTTCACTTACACTGTGGTTCTGAGGAGTCCCTTCTGATATGGACGTGGCCCCCAATGGCTCCTCCAGATTCCTCCAAGGGGTCCTGAGGAAGCCGGGCTCCTGTGAGTGTGGACGTGGCCCCACGTGTTCCTGAGTCATAGTCAGCGGGTCCTGAGGACGCTGGGTCTCCTGTCACTCTGGACTATGCCTCACATCCTCTGCAAGCCTTACAGCAGGTCCTCAGGAGGCCGGTGGCTCCTGTCAGCCTGGACATGGTCCCATGTCCCCCAGAAAACTCACCGCAGGTCCTGAGGAGGCTGTGGGCTCCTGTCAGCATAGACGCAGCCCCTTATGTCCCGAAGCCAAAGTGCAGGTCCTGAGGAAGACAGGGTTCCTGTCAGCATTGACGTGGTCCCACATTTTCCTCAAGCCTCACCATAAGACCTGCGGAGGCTGGGGGCTCCTGTCAGCATGGACGTGGCCTCAAATCTTCCCAAAACTTCACAGTGTGTCCTGAGGAGGCTGGAGACTCCTGTCACTGTGGATGCGGCACCCACAGTTCTTAGGCCTCACCACAGGCCCTGACAAAGCTGGGGTCTTCTGTCCACATGGACGCATCCACATATTTCCCCAAGTCTACACCAGGGGTCCTGAGGAAGTCAGTGTCCTGTTGTGTCCATGTGGCCCCAAGTCCTTCGAAGCGTAGCCGAGGATTCGAGGAGGCCAGGGCTCCTGTAACCATGAATGCGGGCCCCGCTTCCAGAAGCCTCAACTTATGTCCTGAGGGGCCCGGGAGCTCCTGCCAGAGTGAACGCGTCGCCACATTTTCCTGAAGCCTCCCCACAGTTCCTGAGGCTGCTCAGGGGCGCCTGTCAGCGTGGATGTGGGCCCACAATTTCCTGAAACCTCCCCGCCAGTCCTGAGGTGCTCAGGGCTCCTGTCACCGTGAATGTGGGCCCACATCTTCCTGAAGCCTCCCCGCGTGTCCTGAGGCGGCCCAGGGGCTCCTGTCAGGGTGGATGCGGGCCCACATCTTCCTAAAGCCTCAACGTGGGTCCTGAGGAGACCACGGTTCCTGTCAGCATGAATGTGGTCCAATTTCCCCCTGAAGACTCCCCGCGGGTCCTGAGGAGGCTGCAGCTCATCAGCATAGATGCGTCCCCATGTCTTCTGCAGGCCTCCCCAGCACAGGCTGGCTCCTGTTAGTGCAGGCAGAGGCGGCCTACTGCACATGCGTGCCCTATGGGAGGGGCCTGGGCGCAGGCGCCCCCTGCGGGATGCTCTGGTGCTACAGGAAACTGTGCCTGCGGCAGCAGGTGCTCTATGGGCCGCACCTGCCTGCTTTCTAGCTCCAGCTGGGGCCTGTTAGCTTCGGAAACATCTCACTGAAAAGGAGCCCAACACCCGGCTTCCCAGAAATACTTAAGGAATTGGAGCCCACAGGACGTGAAATGAAATGTGGACCAGACTTTTACCACGTCCTGCAAAACTCACTCAACCATCTTCCACTGTGGGCGGGACCGCGGGTTGGTGCAGCCACCCTGGAAACAGTGTGGAGGCCCCTTAGGATGATACAAATAGAGCCGCCCTGCGACCAGCAGGTGAATGGCCTGGAGCTCACTCCGAGGATACAGATGCAGTGAGACTTGGGACACCTGAACCCCAATGTCCACAGCAGCTGGGTCCACAGTAGCCACACTGTGGGAGGAGCCTCGGTACCCTCTGCCAGATGATGGATAAAGAGGATGGGAGATAGATGATGGTCATAGAGAGGGGAATGGTATTCAGCTATCGAAGAGAAGGAAATCTTTCCATTTGCAATAATGTGGATAGAACTAAAGGGATCATGTTAAGTGAAGTAAGTCACTCGGGAAAGAGAATGACTGTGTGGTTTCATTCATAGGTGGAATTAAAGAAGCAAAGCAGATGAACAACTGTGAAGGGAAGGAAAAACAAATAAGATGAAAACAGACGCAGGAAATACAGACCCTTAGTGATAGGAAACAAACTGAGGGTAGCTGGAGGGGGCAGATAACAGGGGACAGGCATGAAGGAGGGCACGTGATGTCTCGAGCACTGTTGTTATCTCCAACTGATGAATCCCTGAATTCTTCCTCTGAAAGTATAATACACTATACGTTAATTAATTGGGTTTAAATTAAGTTAAAAAAATCAGTTCTTTCAGAGCACATTTCCTTCTGGACTCTCTATTTTGCTCATTCAGCTTATGCCGGGACCACCCCCCGTGGGTCTGGTTTGTCTACCTAGGCTCCACGCCTCATCCTTGGCCCAGCATAGGGCTAGAACTCACAACCCCTGAGATCAGGACCGGAGGTGAGGTCAGGAGTCGGATGCTTAACCGACGGAGTCATCCAGGAGCCTGAGAACCACACTGCTTTATCTCTGTGACATCTTTTGAAATAGGAAAGTGCTGCGTCCCACTCTGTCATGCTTCTCCAATACTGATTTGCTGTCTGGAGTCATTTGTTGAAGGGGTTGGATGTTATGGGTTTTTTTTCCTATTTCTAACATCTGCCACCATGATTTTGATAGGAATGACATTGAAACTGAGGGTGGCTTCAGGAACTGCGGACATTTTCACAAGATGAGGCTCCCACCCCACAAGCCCAGGACGGCCTCCCAGAGCCTGGTTTTGCTCAGTGCACAAGTCTTGTGCTCCTTTGGTTCAGTCTCATTATTTATTTTCCTTGATGCTCCTGAGAAGGGCGTCACATCCTTCATTTCCTTCCTGAGTGCTCATTGTCGGGACACAGCAAGGCTACTCTGCTCTGTAGGGTCAGTTTGTGTCCCGTGACTTTTGAACTCACTCCTTAATTCTAACAGGATTTGGTGGAGGCTCTCGTGTTTCTCATTTCTAGTACCTCTTCTTCAGCATATAGGGACAGTGTGACGTCCCCCTTCCAGGTGTGGAACCTTTGTTGTTTACAGCTTAATGTCCTAGAAAGCCCCACAATTGAATCAAAACTGAGCCCAGGCCAAGGGCAGGAAGCCCATATTAGAATGAGAACAGGGCTCAATTCCCTTGAAGGCCCCATATCAAAATGTAAACAGAACTTGAGGAATTGCTTCTGCCCTTCTGGAGGTCCCCGAGTCCAGCCCTTAAAATTAAGCTAAAACCCACCTCAGGGTCCAAGTCCCTGCTCTGCTGTGTCGGGTATACTTGGATACAAGATCGAGCTTGTAAATAATCCCTCGTGTGTTTGCGTCGGAATCGGCTTCTTGGTGGTTTCTCATATTCACAATCTTGGGCACAACAGTCTGAGGTAAAAAACAAAACCAAAGAAACTCGGACACGGGCAGAGTGAAAGCAGGGTTCTGAGAGAAGCGGCAGAGACCCGGGGGCTTGGCGGCTCCTTTGGTTCCTGCAGCCTGCAGACTGGGGGGCGGAATCCTCAGCCCCAGAGCCAGAGGACCCAGCGTCCCCACCCGCATCCCCCCATCAGCGCCGAGTCTCAGGGAGCAGCACAGCGCCGCACGCTGGAGCCCAGAGATGCTGACGCCCACCCCGTCTCTGAACCCCGCAGGTACATATCCCAGGCTGATGTGCACCTGACAATTTGCACCACATCCCATCCCCAGACCCCACACAGACCACTCGCTTCCACCAAGTTGTCAGACCACAGAGGCTGCAGAGCTTCAGCTCTGCCTGGAAAGTATGGTCTAGCTTCCTTTGTACTTTGTGCTTTATTTTCATTTATTTTCTTTGATTCTTTTATATTAATTGCCTTACTTTAATTTTTATGTATGTACCTTATAAATTTCTTATTTTTACTTTCATAGTATTTTATTTGTGTTTCTTTTTTTAATTTTTTCAATTTATTTATGATAATCACAAACAGAAAGAGAGAGAGAGAGAGAGAGAGAGAGAGAGAGAGAGAGTGAGACAGGCAGAGGAAGAAGCAGGCTCCAGGCACTGGGAGCCCGATGTGCGATTTAATCCAGAGTCTACAGGATCGTGCCCTGGGCCAAAGACGGGCACTAAACCGCTGCGGCACCAGGGATCACTTTAATTGTTTCTATTTTGGGAGTTAGAATCTTTTAACAAGCAGGCCAAAATAATCTGTTGTTTTTTTTTGGGGGGGGGGAGGGCAGTTGTTATTGTTTTTCTTGAATTTCATTTTCTTCCTTCTTTCTTTTCTGGAAAAAATAATGAGATGGAGAAATTCACCTCCATAAAATAACATGAGGTTCTAATCACAGCCAGGAAGATCGTCAATACACATATATGATGTCTAACTACAGCTTAAAACAATGATTATAAAGATAGCAGCTGGGCTGGATAAAGAGCACAGAAGAAAACTAGAGAAACGTTTACTGTAGAAATAAAAGAATGAAAATCTAGTCAGGCCAATGTTAAAAATGCTATAACTGAGATGCAGTCCCAAGTGGAAACCTTAAAAACAAGACAGGTTATGGACCACAGAGACAGACGCAGGAAAGTCAGCCACTTATTAAAACAATAACATTCATACCATAGGAGACTCAGAAGATGAAGAGAGAGAAAAGGTGGACTTGCTTAGACATTAGAAACGACAAATTCCCACCATGTACTTCAAGGTGGATGGAACTGGAAGGTATTATGCTGAGTGAAGTAAGTCAATCGGAGGACAAATATTGTATGTTTTCATTCATTTGGCGAATATAGATAATAGTGAAAGGGAATATAAGGGAATGGAGAAGAAATGAGTGGGAAATATCAGAAAGGGAGACAGAACATAAAGACTCCTAACTCAGGGAAATGAACTAGGGGTGATGGAAGGGGAGGATGGCGGGCGGTGGGGGTGAATGGGTTATGGGCACTGAGGGGGGCACTTGACAGGATGAGCAGTGGGTGTTATTCTGTATGTTGGCAAATTGACACCAATAAAATATAAAATTATTATTAAAAATAAAGGAAGAAAGAAAGAAAGAAAGAAAGAAAGAAGAAAGAAAGAAAGAAAGAAAGAAAGAAAGAAAGAAAGAAAGAAAGAGTGGCACCTGTGTGGCTCTGTCAGTTAAGCTTTTCCCTTAGGCTCAGATCATGATCCAGGTCCCAAGGAAGGCTCCCTGTTCAGCAGGGAACCTGCTTCTCCCTCTCCCTCTGCCCCTCTCGTTCATGCTTTATCTCTCCTCTCTCTCTCAAATAAATAGAAAACATCTTTGAAAAAGAAACAAACACACAAACCCACAAGGAAGAGAAATCGCCCGTTTAGAAGAATTTCAAACAATTTGTGAAGACATTCCAGCCTCAAGTTCATGAGCATAGCTTCCCACTCTTAAGTGTGGAATACACATAGTAACTTCCTACTACAAAATATAATAAGAAAAACTTAAAATATTGAAAATATAATAATAATAATTAATAATAATAATAATCAGTTTACTATGGAGAAAGCTGACAAACACTACCTCAGCAAGATGATCAGATCGATACCAAGACTGATAAATCATGTTGATAGTATCTATCCTTTATATGATATAATGAAAATGGCAGTATATCTCTGTATATAATCCACAACAACAGTTCAGTCATGAGATCAACAACAGACATGTCCCAGCTGAGGGAAATTTTACAAAATACTCTACTTCTCAAAGTGTTCCAGTTCAACAACAAAAAGGAAAGGCTGAAAGACTGTCACAATCCAGAGGAGCCTAAGGAAACATGAGGACAAATGGAATGTGATATGAGGGATGGAAACTTAGCAAAAACTAAGGAAATCTGTATAAAGTATGGTCTTTGTTTTCGTTTTCGTTTTTGTTTTTTGTTTTTGGTCTTTGTTTAAAGCGAATTTTTTAATATTGATTCATTAGCTAATATTTGTACCATACTAATATAAGATATCAATAATTGGAGAAATTGAGTGCAAGTGCATGCGAATGCTCTGTACTATCTTGTCAATTTCCCTATAAATCTTTTTTTTCCTAATAAATAATATTTATTTTGAAAATTGACTTAAATGAATGAGGCTCCAAATGTGAAGACATTTTTAGAATAGTTGAATTAACTTTTGCCTTATTCTTAAAGAGTTCCTTTGATGGAAACAAAGTAAGAATTTTAGATCAGAAGGAAAGAAAAACACTTATGAGCACGTACAATGCCTCCTCAACCTGAAAAGCAGGAACGGATAATAGCAAAAATCAGATAAAAATACTTCTATTATAATAGACACCATATTGCAAGTGCATTTAAAATTAGCAGCGCATAACATTTATTTCCTTGACATTTGTCTTCCAAAGAGTTCACAGTGTTTCAGTGTCAGTTGAAACATGGGAAGAATCTCAGGAAAAAATCCTTCACATAATAATAGGACCATTGGTAATAATGTCTCTCAGTTCATTCCAAATCCATAAAGATGCATTTCCTGATGAGTGACTGAGCTGTGAAGAAAGAGATGAGAAACCCTCATCCCTCTGAATTACTTGTGTCAGAATATTTTCACCATAGTACCACGGATAGTAAATTATCCTTATTAACAGGAAATATGTCTCAGATTGGAATGTGAGCAATCAGATGGGCAGAGAAAAATTGCTTTGACTCGCTCTTCATCTTTTAAAGACAAAGGAGAGCTTCTCTATGTACAAAGTCAGTTGTCAAGATAGCCTTAGAGAATAAGAGTCTGCAGCATGGAATCCCGCTGCGCAGCTGGGAAGCCCGTGCCCCAGGTCTTCCTGATCCCAAATCCCTGGGCCTGTCCCCCAACAGACGCTGCCATGCTGAGGTCATTTGCAATTGCTCTCTTAGGAGCTCTGGGGAAGGGGGAAAGAGATAGTTAGGATGGAACGGGAAGCATGGAGGCCAAGAAAATTAAGGCCATTCCAATTTAAATTCAGTGTTAGCCCAAGTCCACCCATCCCAGGTCCCTGTGAAGAAGAACTGAAATTTACATTACTTCAGTTACAGGAAAAAAACAAAAGTTTACAGCTTAATGACCTAGAAAGCCCCACAATAGAATCAAAACTGAGCCCAGGCCAAGGACAGGAAGCCTCTATTAGAATGAGAACAGAGCTCAGTGCCCTTGAATGTCCCATATCAAAATGTAAACAGAACTTGAGGAATTGCTCCAGCCCTTCTGGAGGTCTCTGAGACCAGCCCTTAAAACTAAGCTAAAACCCGCCTCGGGATCCAAGTCCCTGCTCCACTCTGTTGGGTATACTTGGACACAAGCTTGAGCTTGTAAATAAACGCACGTGTGTTTGAATCAGTGTCGGCTTCTCCGTGGTTTCTTGGATTCGCAGTCTTGGGCACAACACTCTGAGATAAAAAAACAAAACCAAAAGAAGCTCGGACAGGTAGAGTAAACGCAGGTTTCTGAGAGAATCAGCGAGACCCGGGGGCTTGGGGGCTCTTCTGTGGAGGCCCATGCAGACTGGGGGACCAGATGCTCAGCCCCAGAGCCAGAGGACCCAGAGACCCCACCCGCATCCCACTCATCAGGGGGGTCTCAGGGAGCAGCACTGCACCGCCCACTGGAGGCCAGAGGTGCTTAGAAGGCCCACCCCGCCTCTGACCCCGCAGGTGCATCTACCTGCACCTGATAATCAGCGCCAGAGCCCATCCCCAGACCCTGCACAGACCACTCACTGCCACAATGTTGTCGGATAAAAATGGATGTTCTTTCTAGATATGCCTCTGAGGGGCGGGAAACAAAAGCAAAAATACTATTGGGACTTCATCAAATTGAAAAGCTTCTGCAAAGTGAAGGAAACAACGAAAGCTAAAAGGCAACATAGAGGAGGAGGGGCAAGATTGCGGAAGTGTAGTGTCCCCAAATCACCTGTCCCCACGAAATTACCTAGATAACCTTCAAATCATCCTGAAAATCTACGAATTCGGCCTGAGATTTAAACAGAAACGAGATCGAATGCTACAGTTAGAAAAGTTCGTGATTCTATCAAGGTAGGAAGATGGGAAAAATAAATAAAGAACAAAAGACATCCAAGGGTGAGGGGCCCTGCAAGGAGCCGGGCTAAGGCCGGGGTGAGTGCCCACAGGACAGAAGAACTCTGTCCTGGGAGAAGGAGGATCTGCACTAATCTTCCAGGGTGGAATGGCACCTTCAAGGAGTCAGAGAAGGACCCCAGGAAAGCGGAGATGCCCTCGGGCTCCCTGGGACACTAACAGACACAGCACTCCCAGAAGAGTGCACCGAGCTTCCTAAGGGCTGCAGGGCACATGCATTGACCCCGGACCAGCTCTGAGGGGCTTGGGCGGTGGCTCTGTGCGGAGGGGTTTGCATAGCCCCAGGAGAAGCTTGGTGGTGGCGCCTCCTGCAAAGGAAGAGGCTCCGTGCGGAGGGGGCTGCGGGGCTCCGGGAGCAACTCGGAGGGGCTTGGGCGGTGGCTCCGCAGTGAGGCGGCTATGCGGCCGGGAGTGAGAATCCAACAGGGCAGGCCCTGGAGCACAGGGCGCCAGGACACAGCCCAGGATTCAGCCTCCCCCGAGACAGGAAGAGGCCCGGATGGCCCAGGACAGCAAGGACGCTCCTGCCCAGAGCTGAGCAGATCAGTGGCCCTGCCCCAGAGCCTCCAGGCCCTGCAGATGGACTGCTCCCAAGTTACTGAGGGGGCTGAATACAGGTTTCCAGAGCTGGCCGCTGACACTGGGGTTGTTCCTCCTGGGGCCTCACGGGTTAAACTACCCGCACTGACACCTGCACCAGGCAGGGGACAGAGCGGCTCCCCCAAGTGCTAACACCTGAAAATCAGCACAACAGGCCCCTCTCCCAGAAGACCAGCTAGACGGATAATTTCCAGGGGAAGTCAAGGGACTTAAAGTATATAAAATCAGAAGATACTCCCACATGTTTTTTTTTCATTTCTGTTTGCTTCCTCACCCTTTTCCCCCCTTTCCTTCTTTTTCTTTCTTTTTGTTCTCTTTTCTCCTTCTTTCTTCCTTTATTCTTTTTCGTTTTTCTCTTTTCTTTCCTTCTTTCTCTCCTCTCTTTTTCTCCTTTTCCCAATACAATTTGTTTTTGGCCACTCTGCACTCAGCAAAATGACTAGAAGGAAAACCTTACCTCAAAGAAAGAATCAGAAACAGGCCTCTTTCCCACAGAGTTACAAAATCTGGATTACAATTCAATGTCAGAAAGCCAATTCAGAAGCACTATTATACAGCTACTGGTGGCTCTAGAAAAAAGCCTAAAGGACTCAAGAGACTTCATGACTGCAGAATTTAGATCCAATCAGGCCGAAATTAAAAATCAACTGAATGAGATGCAATATAAACTAGAAGTCCTAACCACGAGGGTTAAGGAGGTGGAAGAACGAGGGAGTGACATAGAAGACAAGTTGATTGAAAGAGGGAAACTGAGGAAAAAAGAGACAGACAACTAAAAGACCTGGAAGACAGATTAAGGGAAATAAACGACAGCCTGAGGAAGAAAAAGCAACCTGTATTTTGGATTCCTGAGGGCGCCGAAAGGGGCAGAGGGCCAGAATAAGTATTTGAATAAATCCTAGCTGAAAACTTTCCTAATCTGGGAAGGGAAACAGGCATTCAGATCCAGGAAATAGAGAGATCCCCCCCTAAAATCTATAAAAACCATCCAACACCTCGACATTTAATAGTGAAGCTTGCAAATTCCAAACATATAGAGAAGATGCTTAAAGCAGTAAGAGAAAAGAAATCCCTGACCTAAAAAAAAAAAGAAAAAGAAATCCCTGACCTTTATGGGGAGGAGCATTAGGATAACAGAAGACCTCTCCACAGAGACCTGGAAGCCCAGAAAGGCCTGGCAGGATATATTCAGGGTCCTAAATGAGAAGAACAAGCAACCAAGAATACTTTATCCAGCAAGGCTCTCATTCAAAATGGAAGGAGAGATAAAGAGCCTCCAAGACAGGCAGGAACTGAAAGAATATGTGACCTCCAAAGCAGCTCTGCAAGAAATTTTAAGGGGGACTCTTAAAATTCCCCTTTAAGAAGAAGTTCAGTGGAACAATCCACAAAAACTAGGACTGAAGAGATATCATGATGACACTAAACTCATCTGTCGATAGTAACTCTGAACGTGAACAGGCTTAATGACCCCATCAAAAGGCGCAGGGTTTCAGACTGGATAAGAAAGCAGGACCCACCTATTTGCTGTCTACAAGAGACTCATTTTAGACAGAAGGACACCTACAATCTGAAAATAAAATGTTGGAGAACCATTTAAATGGTGCTCAAAAGAAAGCAGAGGTAGCCATCCTTATATCAGATAAACTAAAATTTAACCCAAAGAGTGTAGTGAGAGTTGAAGAGGGACACTAAGTCATACTTAAGGGATCTATCCCACAAGAGGACTTAACAATCCTCAATATAGGCCCCGAATGCGGGAGCTGCCAAATATTTAAACCAATTAATAACCAAAGTGAAGAAATACTTAGATAATAATTATCTTATACTTGGTGACTTCAATCTAGCTCTTTCTACCCTTGATAGGTCTTCTAAGCACAACATCTCCAAAGAAACGAGAGCTTTAAATGATACACTGGACCAGATGGATTTCACAGAAATCTACAGAACTTTACATCCAAACTCAACTGAATACACATTCTTCTCAGGTGCACATGGAACTTTCTCCAGAATAGACCACATACTGGGTCACAAATAGGGTCTGAACTGATAACAAAGGATTGGGATCATCCCCTGCATATTCTCAGTCCATAATGCCTTGAAATTAGAACTAAATCACAACAAGAAGTTTGGAAGGACCTCAAACACGTCGAGGTGAAGGATCATCCTGGTAAAAGACGAAAGGGTCGGGGATCCCTGGGTTGCGCAGCGGTTTGGCGCCTGCCTTTGGCCCGGGGCGCGATCCTGGAGACCTGGGATCGAATCCCACATCGTGCTCCCGGTGCATGGAGCCTGCTTCTCCCTCTGCCTCTCTCTCTCTCTCTCTCTCTTTCTCTCTGTGACTATCATAAATAAATAAAAATTAAAAAATAATTTAAAAAAAGAGATGAAAGGGTCAACCAGGAAATTAAGGAAGAATTAAAAAGATTCATGGAAACTAATGAGAATGAACATACAAGCATTCAAAATCTTTGGGATCAGCAAAAGCAGCCTTAAGGTGGAAGTACACCACAATACAAGCATCCATTCAAAAACGGGAAACTACTCAAATACAAAAGCTAACATTACACATAGGAGCTAGAGAAAATACAGCAGATAGATCCTACACCCAACAGAAGAATAGAGTTAATTAACATTCGAGCAGAACACAAGGAAATCAAGACCAGAAGAACTGTGGAACAGATCAACGGAACGAGGAGTTGGGTCTTTGAATGAATTAATAAGATAGATAAACCATTAGCCAACCTTATTAAAAAGAAGAGAGAGAATATTCAAATTAATAAAATCATGAATCAGAAAGGAGTGGTCACTACCAACACCAAGGAAATAAAACGATTTTTAAAACATACTATTGGCTATAACATTATTATATTATTGGCTATAATTATTATTATATTATTGGGTATACACCAATATTTTAGGCATTCTAGAAGAAATGGACGCATTCCTGGAAAGCCAGAAACTACCAAAAAATGGAACAGAAAGAAAGAGAAAAAATGAACAGGCCAATAACCAGGGAGGAAATTGAAGCAGTCATCAAAAACCTCCCAAGACACAAGAGTCCAGGGCCAAATGGCTTCCCAGGGGAATTCTATGAAACGTTTAAAGAAGAATTCATACCTATTCTACTAAAGCTGTTTGGAAAGATAGAAAGATGGAGTACTACCAAATTCGTTCCATGAAGCCAGCATCACCTTCATTCCAAAACCAGACAAAGACCCTGCCAAAAAGGAGAATTACAGA
Source organism: Canis lupus baileyi (assembly GCF_048164855.1). Classification (NCBI taxonomy): domain Eukaryota; kingdom Metazoa; phylum Chordata; class Mammalia; order Carnivora; family Canidae; genus Canis; species Canis lupus. The sequence goes on along the minus strand of NC_132872.1, from coordinate 34,071,895 downwards.
CCAATATCGCTGATGAATATGGATGCAAAAATTCTCAACAAGATCCTAGCCAATAGGATCCAACAGTACATTAAGAAAATTATTCACCATGACCAAGTAGGACTTATCCCCAGGACACAAGGCTGGTTCAACACTCATAAAACAATCAATGTGATTCATCATATCGGCAAGAGAAAAACCAAGAACCATATGATCCTCTCATTAGATGCAGAGAAAGTATTTGACAAAATAGAGCATCCATTCCTGATCAAAACACTTCAGAGTGTAGGGATGGAGGGAACATTCCTCGACATCTTTTTTTTTTAATTTTTATTTATGATAGTCACAGAGAGAGAGAGAGAGGCAGAGACACAGGCAGAGGGAGAAGCAGGCTCCATGCACCGGGAGCCTGACGTGGGATTCGATCCCGGGTCTCCAGGATCGCGCCCTGGGCTAAAGGCAGGCGCTAAACCACTGCGCCACCCAGGGATCCCCATTCCTCGACATCTTACAAGCCATCTATGAAAAGCCCACAGCAAATATCATGCTCAATGGGGAAGCACTGGAAGCCTTTCCCCTAAGATGAGGAACAAGACAGGGATGTCCACTCTCACCACTGCTATTCAACATAGTACTGGAATTCCTAGCCTCAGCAATCAGAGAACAAAAAGACATTCAGGGCATTCAAATTGGCAAAGAAGAAGTCAAACTCTCCCTCTTCGCCGATGACATGATACTCTACCTAGAAAACCCAAAAGCCTCCACCCCAAGATTGCTACAACTCATACAGAATTTGGTAGCGTTGCAGGATACAAAATCAATTGCCAGAAATCAATGGCATTTCTATACACTAACAATGAGACTGAAGAAAGAGAAATTAAGGAGTCAATCTCATTTACAATTGCACCCAAAAGCATAAGATACCTAGGAATAACCCTAACTAAGGAGGTAAATGATCTATACCCTAAAAACTATAGAACACTTCTGAAAGAAATTGAGGAAGACACATTTCTATACACTAACAATGAGACTGAAGAAAGAGAAATTAAGGAGTCAATCTCATTTACAATTGCACCCAAAAGCATAAGATATCTAGGAATAACCCTAACTAAGGAGGTAAATGATCTATACCCTAAAAACTATAGAACACTTCTGAAAGAAATTAAGGAAGACACAAAGAGATGGAAAAATATTCCATGCTCATGGAATGGCAGAATTAACATTGTGAAAATGTCAATGTTACCAAGGCAATGTACAGGTTTAATGCAAACCCTATCAAAATACCATGGACTTTCTTCAGAGATTTAGAACAAATTATTTTAAGATTTGTGTGGAATCGGGATCCCTGGGTGGTGCATCAGTTTGGCGCCTGCCTTTGGCCCAGGGCACGATCCTGGAGACCTGGGTTCGAATCCCATGTCAGGCTCCCGGTACATGGAGCCTGCTTCTCGCTTTGTTTCTGTCCCTGCCTCTCTCTCTCTCTCTCTCTCTCTCTGTGACTATCATAAAAAAAAAACTTGTGTGGAATCAGAAAAGACCCTGAATAGCCAGGGGAATTTTAAAAAAGACAACCATATCTGGGGGCATCACAATGCCAGATTTCAGGGTGTACTACAAAGCTGTGGTTCAAGACAGTGTGGTACTAGCACAAAAAAAGACAAATAGATGAGTGGAACAGAAAAGAGACCCCAGGATTGGACCCTGAACTTTATGGTCAACTAATATTCGATAAAGGGGTAAAGACTATCCATTGGAAGAAAGACAGTCTCTTCAATACATGGTGCAGGGATAATGGACATCCACATGCAGAAGAATGAAACTAGACTACTCTCTTTCACCATAAACAAAGATAAACTCAAAATGGATGAAAGATCTAAAGGTGAGACAAGAGTCCATCAAAATCCTAGAGGAGATCAGAGGCAACATCCTTTTTGAACTTGGCCACAGTAACTTCTTGCAAGATACATCCACGAAGGCAAAAGAAACAAAAGCAAAAATGAACTATTGTGATTTCATCAAGATAAGAAGCTTTTGCACAGCAAAGGATACAGTCAACCAAACTAAAAGACAACCTACAGAATGGGAGAAGATATTTGCAAATGACGTATCAGATAAAGGGCTAGTTTCAAAGATCTATAAAGAACATCTTTTTTTTTAAATTTTTTTAATTTACTTATGATAGTCACAGAGAGAGAGAGAGAGAGAAGCAGAGACACAGGCAGAGGGAGAAGCAGGCTCCATGCATCGGGAGCCTGATATGGGATTCGATCCCGGGTCTCCAGGATCGCGCCCTGGGCCAAAGGCAGGCGCCAAACCGCTGCGCCACCCAGGGATCCCTATAAAGAACATCTTAAAATCAACACCAAGAGACAAGCAATGCAATCATGAAATGGGCAAAAGACATGAAGAGAAATCTCACAGAGGAAGACATTGACATGGCCAACATGAACATGGAAAAATGCTCTGCATTACTTGCCATCAGGGAAATACAAATCAAAACCACAATGAGAACCACCTCACACCACTGAATGGGGATAATTAACAAGGCAAGAAACAACAAATGTTGGAGAGGATGCGCAGAAAAGGGAAGACTCTTACACTGTTGGTGGGAATGTGAATTGGTGCAGCCACTGTGGAAAACTGTGTGGAGGTTCCTCAAAGAGTTAAAAATAGACCTGCCCTACGACCCAGCAATTGCACTGTTGGGGATTTACCTCAAAGATTCAGATGCAATAAAACGCTGGGACAAAAATAAAATAAAATAAAATAAAATAAAATAAAATAAAACGCTGGGACACCTGCACCCTGATGTGTATAGCAGCAATGTCCACAATAGCGAAACTGTGGACGGAGCCATGGTGTCCATCGAAAGATGAATGGATAAAGAAGATGTGGTTTATGTATACAATGGAATATTACGCAGCCATTAGAAACGACAAATACCCACCATTTGCTTCAATGTGGATGGAACTGGAGGGTATTATGCTGAGTGAAGTAAGTCAATCAGAGAAGGACAAACGTATGTTGTCATTCAATGCGTTAATATAAATAATAGTGAAAAGGAATATAAGGGAATGGAGAAGAAATGTGTGGGAAATATCAGAAATGGAGACAGAACATAAAGACTCCTAACTCTGAGAAAGTAACTAGGGATGCTGGGAGGGAAGGAGGACAGGGAGTGCGGGTGAATGGGTGACGGGCACTAAGGGGGTCACTTGACGGGATGAGCACTGGGTGTTATTCTGTATGTTGGCGACATGAACACCAATAAAAAATAAAATTATTATTAAAAGAAGAAGAAAGAAGAAAGAAAGAAAGAAAGAAAGAAAGAAAGAAAGAAAGGGAAAAGAAGGAAGGAAGGAAGGAAGGAAGGAAGGAAGGAAGGAAGGAAGGAAGGATGGAAGGAAAGAAGAGTGGCACCTGTGTGGCTCAGTTAGTTAAGCTTCTGCCTTAGGCTCAGATCATGATCCAGGTCCCAAGGCAGGCTATCTGTTCAGCAGGAAACCTGTTTCTCCCTCTCCCTCTGCCCCTCTCGCTCATGCTTTTTCTCTCCACTCTCTCTCAAATAAATAAAAAATATATTTGAAAAAGAAAAACCCACAAGGAAGAGAAATCTCCCATGTAGAAATATTTCAAACAATTTTTGCAGACATTCCACCGTCAAGTTCATGAGCATAGCTTCCCACTCTTATGTGTGGAATACACATAGTAACTTCCTTCTACAAAATATAATGTGAAAAACTTAAAATAATATTGATAATATAATAATAATTAATAATAATAATAAAGGATCAGTTTACTGCGGAGAAAGGTGACAAAGACTACCTCAGCAAGATGATCAGATTGATACCAAGACTGACAAATCATGTTGAGTGTATCTATCCTTTATATGATATAATGAAAATGGCAGTATATCTCTGTATATAATCCACAAAAACTGTTCAATCATGAGATAAATGAGACATGTCCCAACTGAGGGAAATTTTACAAAATACTCTATTTCTCAAAGTGTTCCAGTTCAACAACAACAAGGAAAGGCTGAAAGACTGTCACAATCCAGAGGAGCCTAAGAAAACATGAGGACAAATGGAATGTGATATGAGGGATGGTAACTTAGCAAAAACTAAGGAAATCTGAATAAAGTATGGTCTTCAGTTATTGTGACTATTTTAATATTGATTCATTAGCTAATATTTGTACTGTACTAATATAAGATATCAATAATTGGAGAAATTGAGTGCAAGTGCATGTGAATGCACTGTAGTATCGTCTCAATTTCCCTATAAATCTTTGTTTTTTTCCTAATAAATAAGATTTATTTTGAAAATTGACTTAAATGAATCAGGCTCCAACTGTGAAGACATTTTAAGAATAGTTGAATTAACTTTGCCTTATTCTTAAAGAGTTCCTTTGATGGAAACATAGTAAGAATTTTAGATCAGAAGGAAAGAAAAACACTTATGAATACGTATAATACCTCCTCAACCTGAAAAGCAGTAAAGGATAATAAATAGCAAAAGTCAGATAAAAATACTTCTAGTACAATAGACACCATATTGCAAGTGCATTTAAAATTAGCAATGCATAACATTTATTTCCTTGACATTTGTCTTCCAAAGAGTTCACAGTGTTTCAGTGTCAGTTGAAACAGGGGAAGAATCTCAGGGAAGAATCCTTCACATAATAATAGGACCATTGGCAATAATGTCTCTCAGTACTTTCTAAATCCATAAAGATGCATTTTCTAATGAGTGACTGAACTGTGAAGAAAGAGATGAGAAACCCTCATCCCTCTGAATTACTTGTGTCAGAATATTTTAACCATAGTACTACGGATAGTAAATTATCCTTATTAACAGGAAATACGTCTCACATTGGAATCTGAGCAATCAGATGGGCAGAGAAAAAACACTTTGACCCGCTCCTCATCTTTTAAAGACAAAGGAGAGTTTTTCTACGTACGAAGTCAGTTGTCAAGATAGCCTTAGGGAATAAGAGTCAGCAGCATCGAGTCCTGCTGCACAGCTGGGACACCCACACACCAGGTCTTCCTGATCACAATCACTGGGCCTGTCCCCCCAACACAGGATGCCACGCTGAGGTCATTTGCAATTGCTCTCTTAGGAGCTCTTGGGAAGGGGGAAGGAACTAGATAGGATGGGACAGGATGCATGGAGGCCGAGAAAATTAAGGCCATTCCAATTTAAATTCAGCATTCGCACACGCCCAGCCATCCCAGGCCCCTGTGAAGAAGAGATGAAATTTACATTACTTCAGTTACAGGAAAAAAACAAAAGTTTACAGCTTAATGACCTAGAAAGCCCCACAATAGAATCAAAACAGAGCCCAGGCCAAGGGCAGGAAGCCCCTATTAGAATGAGAGCAGAGCTCAATGCCCTTGAAGGCCCCATATCAAAATGTAAACAGAACTTGAGGAATTGCTCCAGCCCTTCTGGAGGTCCCTGAGACCAGCCCTTAAAACTAAGCTAAAACCCAACTCCGGGTCCTAGTCCCTGCTCCGCTGTGTTGGGTGTACTGGGACGCAAACTGGAGTTTGGAATTCAACCCTTGTGTGTTTGCATCGGTGTCAGCTCCTTAGTGGTTTCTCGGATACGCAATCTTGGACACAATACCCCCATGTCCCCTCCCACCTTGGCTGAACCCCTATCCCCTCCCAACCAGGCTGACACTCCGTCACCTCCCCGCCCACAACAACTGGGCACAGGCCCTCACAAAGGTCCCATGGGCACGGTGGGGACTCCCCCCATCCCTGGCATCCCAGAGGAAGGAAGGAGGTTTTGGTAGGACACACTTCCATGGTGACCACAGGGCTCCCTGCCCAGCACGGCAGCTCGTGACAGGTCGGGGTCTGTCCCTGACGCCTGCTCCTCCTCCCCGGTTTTCCCACAGGAAATGAAGGAGGAGGCCCTGGTCTCCTCCAGGGACATCACGCAGGTAGACCTGGACGTCAACAGGATGTTCGGCAGCCACATCATATATTAGGACTGCTAGGGGTCGGGTGAGGCTGCTGGGCCAGGGGGCTTTGGGGCCCCGGGGGCTTCTGTGTAGGGAAAACGGGGCCTCTGACACCAGGGGGAGCAACAGCAGCCAACAACACACCACTCCATGGTAGGGTGATTGGGATGACCACCGTGCCCACCCCTCTGGGCCTCAGGGATGAGGAGGCCACTAGGATGGGGTCTCCAGGGGTTGCCATGGGAGCTGAACACCAAAGGGGAGAGGGACGGCCCCATGAGAAGCAGGGGATGGGGTGGGGGATGTGGGGGGCAGGGACCGGACCTGGGGGCCAGGTGGCATGGCCGCGGCTGGAGCAGGATACACATTGATCCCATGAGGGTTGGACGGGTCAGAGTGACACCCACTCTCGGTGATTTATATATTTCTAAATTCTATGCATTTAATTTGAGACAATTTGCAATTTGAAACCATGCATATTATGATGACCCCCAGATAATGCCCCCGGTCCAGCCACGGCCCTGCACTGACCACACCGCACCCCAGAGGCAGGTGTCACAACAAACCCCAGACTGGGGTCGCCTTTAACTGTAGATGTCTCCTTGTGCATCTTAGGGGAAGGAGATACCCTGTGTGCGCAGACCCCCCATGACATCCCCCTCATTCCCCACTCCCACTCCATCCCCCTACATCATCATCCCCAAAGGCATCCCACCTAAATGATCCCCCTCACACCCACACAGCCCCACACAATCCCCACCCACACTATACCCCAACACCATCCCCCCTACACCATCCCCCACACTCCACCACAATCATACCCCTGCTCCCACAGGATCCAACCCCACACCATTTATCCCTAGCAACGACCTGGTGCAGATGCCCCCTGTGGGACATGCTCAGCCTCCCCGAGTTTCTCTGTATACCCTGATCTCATCAGAAGCCCGGGTGTCCCATAGAGTACCCAGGGGTTGCAGGGAGCTGGAAAGACAGGGAGCCCCCGCAGGGTGGGTGCAGGTGAGTGGTGCAGAGGATCCACCGTGTCCTGCCTCCGCCCACTGTCTCTCCTGGAGGGCGGCACACCCTGCACAGGACACCAGCCCCTAACCCATAGGAACCTGGGCTGACCTGGCCCCGGGCTCTGTGGGGGCTGAGTTGATTTGAGCCCCCCCCAGGCTTAACACAAAGACTAATGGGATCCAGCCCCCCATGGCCTAGGCCAGCCCTGGATTCTGGCCCCGGGCTGAGCAAGCCGTCTCACAGCTGATGTGGCCTCTTGGGCCCTGGGCGTACCCCACCGATCCAGGTCACTGACCTAGGGCGCCCTTTGGATCCTGGGACACCCCAGTGTGGGGAGAGCAGGGGTAGGCTGGTGGGCCCCACCCATACTCACACCAGGAGGCAGGCTGCTCCAGGTGCTGGGGTACCTGGGAGCCCGAGGCCGGGGTCCAGCTGCCCTGCGGGGACCCAGCACAGGAGCCCATGAGCTGCAGGTCCAGGTCAGCTCTGCTCTCCTCAGAACTGTCTCTCAGGCTGAAACCTCAGGACACACGCCCCCACCCGGATTCCACACATGCTCCCAGGTGGGGGACTCCAGCACCCGCCCCCCCAACCCGTGTCATTCTTGCCCTCCCCTAAAGGACAGAAAGCTCTCCGTCCCTAGGGGAAGGCGTGCACCCTCGGCTCTGAGGCCATTTGCTGTAGAAAGTGAATAAAGTGTTGTGGTGCGAAAATGCACAGCCAGCCCTTTTCTGTGTCTCCCAGAACACTGCACGGGGCTTGGAGAGACCCCCAGGTAGGAGGAGGGGGCACCACCCAGGCCCCACCTGCTCCTGCAGAGGCGCCACCATCCACACCCAGCTGACCTCCCCATGTGACTTCCAGGGGTGGCCGGATGCCAGGTTCAGGACCTGACAGACTTTACTGGGACTCAGGCTTTGCCCCTTGGGCCAGGAGGGGCTGGGACAGAGTGACAGCCAGGAAGCCTCAGGTCACCAGTTTCTGTGCAAAGCCACCCAGATGTCTGTGCTCCCTCTGTCAAGGGGGCCGGGGCAGGCCGTGTTCCGGGGCCCCTCCTCCGCCCATCATCCCCGTGCCTGTATGCCTGGGGATCCCAGGACCGAGTCCCACATCGGCCTCCATTTGGGGAGCCTGCCTCTCCTTCTGCCTATGTTTCTGCCTCTGCTGCTCTCTGTGTCTCTCATGAATAAATAAATAAAATATTTACATTTCAAAAAAGAAAGAACAAATACTGTAACAAGCGATGAAGAAGGGCATTATTTCATAATTAAAAAGATTCTCTATCAAGATCAAACAACTATATATTTATGCTGCCAAAATGGCAGTACCTAAATATAGAAACCAATTAACAACAAATGTACAGGAACTCACTGATAATAATACAATGACAGCGGATTTTAACACCCACTTACGGCAATGGACCAATCGTCTATACAGAAAATCAACAAGGGAAAAATAGCCTTGACACACTGGACCACAGGGACTCAACAGATATAGTCTGAACATTTCTTCCTAAAGCAGAATACACATTCCTTTCAATTGCACATGGGACATTTTCCAGAACTGGTCATATCATGGCCCACAAATCAGCCCTCAACAGGTACAACAGGTACAAGAAGGTTGATATCACACCCTGTACATTTCCGGACCACGACGCTATGAAACTCGAAGTCAACAGTAAGAAAAAATTTGGACAGACCAAAAATACGTGGAGATTATGAACATCCTACTAGAGAATGAATGGAGCAACCAGGAAATTAAAGAGGAAATTTAAAACAAATGAAAATGAAAACATGTTTCTCCAAACCTCTGGGATGTAGCAAAGGCAGTCCTAAGAGGGAAGTACATAGCAATACAGGCCTACCTCAAGAAACAAGAAGTCTCCAATACACAGCCTAACCCTACACCTTAAGAAGCTGGAAAATGATTAGTAAACAAAGCCTAAAGCCTATAGAAGAGGGGGAAAATAAAGATGAGAGCACAAATAAACAATACATAAACAACAAAGCAGTAGAATGGAATAACGAAACAAAGAGATGGTTCTTCAAAATATTTAAGAAAATGGATCAAGCCCTAGCCAGCCTTATCAACGAGAAAAGAGAAAAGACCTAAATAAATAAAATCACAAATGAGAGAAGAGAGATCAAATCAACACCAGAAAAATAAGACAATTATAAGGGAATACTATGAAAGATTATACGCTAACATACTGGGAGACCTGGAGGAAATGGACAAATGCCTAGAAATGTGCAAACAAGCAAAACTAAATAGGAAGAAATAAAAAATGTGAACAGACCCATAACTAGCAAAGGATTTGAATCAGCAAGGCACCTGGGTGCCTCAGTGGTTGAGCATCTGCTTTGGCTCAGGTCATCATCCAGGGGTCTTGGGGGAATCAAGTCCCACATCAGGCTCCCTGCATGGACCCTCAATTTCCCTGTGTCTATACCTCTGCCTCTCTGTGTCTCTCATGAATCCATAAATAAAACCTTAAAAAAGAAAAAAGATAAAAAGATGAAAGGACCCAAATAAAATCTCAAATGAGAAAAGAGACATTACAACCAACACTAGAGAAATAGAAACGATTATAAGAGAACATTATGAAAAATTATATGCCAGCAACCTAGAACCTGGAAGAAATAGACCAATTCCTGGAAATATATAACATAGCAAAAATGAAAAAGGAAGAAATAAGAAACTTGAACAGACAGATAACCAGCAAAGAAATTGAATCAGGAATCAAGGATCTCCCAACAGGAGATGCTTAGATCAATAGAACAGAATGGAAAGCCGAAACAAGATACAAACCTGTAACTCTATGATCCATTAATCGACAACAAAGCAGGACGGAATATCCAAAGCACAAAGACAGTCTCTTCAACAAACCCTAACCCTGACCCCAGGAAAAGAACAAATGGTATTGGGAAAACCAGGCAGCCAAATGCAGAAGAAGGAAACTGCACCACTTTCTTACACCATATATATAAAAAATAAATTCAAAATGGATGAAAGACCTAAATGTGAGACTTGAAACCATACAAGGAAGAAAAGATAGGCAGCAACGTCTTTGACATTGGCCATTGGATCTTTATATATATATATATATATATATATATATATATATATATACACAAATGTTTTTTTTTAATTTTTATTTATTTATGATAGTCACACAGAGAGAGAGAGAGAAAGAGACATAGGCAGAGACAGAAGCAGGCTCCATGCAGGGAGCCTGACGTGGGACTCGATCCCAGGTCTCCAGGATCGGGCCCTGGGCCAAAGGCAGGCGCTAAACCGCTGCGCCACCCAGAGATCCCTGGATCTTCTTTCTAGATATGCCTCTGAGGTGAGGAAACAAAAGCAAAAATACTATTGGGAATTCATCAAATTGAAAAGCTTCCGCAAAGTGAAGGAAAAAACCAAAGCTAAAAGGCAACATACAAAATGAAAGGAGTAATTGGTAAACAACACATCGAGTGAAGAGTTAGTATGCAAAACACATAAAGGAAATATAAATCTCAAGATCCTAAAAACAAATTATGCAACTGGAGATGGGCAGAAAAATGAATGGACTTTGTCTCTGACAAGACAGCCAGATGGCCACCAGACACACGGAAAGACACAAAGCGTCACCCATCATCAGGGAAATGCAAACCAAAGCCACAATTATATGTCACCTGACAACCGTCATAATGGCTAATATTAACAACACAAGAAACAACAGGTGTTGGTGAGGCTATGGAGAAGGGGTAGCACCCTTACACTCCTGGTGGGCATGCAAAAAGATGTAGCCACTGTGGAAAACAGTGTGGATGGTCCTCGAGAAGTTAGAAAAGGGGATCCCTGGGTGGTGCAGTGGTTTGGTGCCTGTCTTTGGCCCTGGGCGCGATCCTGGAGACCCGAGATGGAATCCCACTTCGGGCTCCCAGTGCATGGAGCCTGCTTCTCCCTCTGCCTGTGTCTCTGCCTCTCTCTTTGTGACTATCATAAAAAAATGTTTTTAAAAGAAGTTAAAAATAGAGCTACCCTACGATTCCAAAATTGCAGAGCTAGGTATTTACCCCGTGGATACAAAATACTTTAGTAGATTCTAAACACGCAGCACAGTGTTTGTAGCAGCATAATCAACAACAGCCAAACTGTGGATACAGCCCAGATGTCCATCGGCAGATGAATGGGCAGAAAGATATGGTAAATATACACACTGCGGCATCACTCGGTCATCAGAATGGATGAAATGAAGCCATTTACAATGACGTGGAAGGAGTGGAAAGGATTTATGCTAAATGAACTCAGTCAGAGAAAGACAGATACCAAATACCATACAATTGCATTCACATGTGAATTTTAAGAAACCAAACAAACTGTCAAAGGGGCTCAGGGGGGATGAGAGAAGCAAACCAAGAGACACATTCTTAGTCACAGAGAATAAACTAATAAATACCAGAGGAAGGTGGGGGAATGGGGAATCAGGGGATAGGGACAGTGGAGGGCACCTGTGACTAGTACCAGGCGTTGTATCCAAGGGTTGAATCACTATGTGGTAAACCGGAAGCTATATCATACTGTGTTTACAAACAGGAATTCAAGTAAAACTTTAAAATAATAATTGGTAGTATTGATGAAACATGGGCGCAGTAGAGATAATATCAGAAAGACAACTGAAAATCCAAATAAAGAGTCTTTAGACCCACAAATCCCCTCCTTAGCTCAGCTCGGGAGAAGCCTGCCATGTCTATTTTGACCCCAGCAGAAGCCTGTATTTTGATTCTCCGGGGAGGCCACTGACTTGGTGGAGTCATGCTATCTTTGAACCCAAAACCTAGAGTGCATAAAACTAAACTGCCCAATACTAGGAGTCCGAGTGCAGGCACATGCCAAGACCCAAACTCTAACCATACACAGACATAACCCTAACCCTATACTTAATCCTAATGTTAACGTAACCCTTAAACAAAACCCATCACTAATCGAAAACCAAACACAAACCCCAAGACCAAAACACATTCACTGAAACTTTCTGCCAACCCTCACCCTAAATCCTAAACCTATTCTAAACCCTTAAGCCTGACCCCTACATTAAATCTAACCCTAACCTCTAACCCTAACCTTAACGTAATATACTCAAATCCTATTCTTAACCTTAACCTGTACCCTAACCTTAACCCAATACCAATCCTATCACATACCCCAAACTGTACTCTAACCTGTACCCTAAAACTAACTCCTAAACTACACCCTAAACCTATCTCTTACCCTTTTCCAAAACCATACCCTGACCCTGAACTGACCGTAATCCCTAACTAAACACTAACCCTAAACCTAGCACTAACCCCTATCCTAAACCTAACCCTCGCCCTAACCCTAAACATAGCCTTTTACCCTAACACTTACCCCTAACTCTAACTCACACCCTAACCCCTAACCCTAAATGGAAACCTAAGCCCAACCCTAACTGTAACCATAACTCTAACCCCACCTCCAAACCTCCTGCCCTAATCCCTAAAGCCTAAATCCTAACCCTAACTCTAAATCCTATCGCTAACCCTAACCCCATTCCCTAATCCCTAACACCCATCCTAACTCCTAACCACTGACCCTTACCCTTATCCCTCACCCTAACCTCTAATCCATAACCATAAGCTTAATCACAAACACCTAACATCTAACCTAAGCCTAACCACCAACTGCCTCCCCTCCCCTGACCCTACCATTCATTCTACCCATTCACTTACCCTGTGGTTCTGAGGAGTCCCTTCTGATGTGGACGTGGCCCCCAAAGGAGCCTCCAGAGTCCTCCAGGGGATCCTGAGGAAGCAGGGCTCCTGTGAGTGTGGACGTGGCCCCACGTGTTCCTGAGTCATAGTCAGCGGGTCCTGAGGATGCTGGGTCTCCTGTCACTGTGGACTATGCCTCACATCCTCTGGAAGCCTCAAGCAGGTCCTCAGGTGGCCGGGGGCTCCTGTCAGCCTGGACATGGCCCCACATCCCCCAGAAAACTCACGGCGCATCCTGAGGAGGCTGTGGGCTCCTGTCAGCATAGACACAGCCCCATATTTCCAGAAGTCAAAGTCCAGGTCCTGTCAGGATTGACGTGGCCCCACATTTTCCTCAGCCTCACCATAAGACCTGAGGAGGCTGGGGGCTCCTGTCAGCATAGATGTGGCCCCAAATCTTCCAAAAACTTCACAGTGGGTCCTGAGGAGGCTGGAGACCCCTGTCAGTGTGCATTGGCCACCCACATTTTTCTGAGGCCTCACCACAGGCCCTGACAAGGCTGGGGTCTTCTGTCCGCATGGACGTATCCCATATTTCCCCAAGTCAACACCGGGGGTCCTAAAGAAGTCAGCATCCTGTTGTGTAGATGTCACCCAACGTCCTCCCGAACATCACTGAGGGTTCTGAGGAGACCGGGGCTCCTGTCACCGTGAATGCGGACCCCAACTTCCAGAAGCCTCAACTTATGTCCTGAGTGGCCCAGGGGCTCCTTTCAGCCTGGATGCAAGCCCACAATTTCCTGAAGCTGCGGCTCATCAGCGTGGACGCTTCCCCACGTCCTCCTCAGTCCTACCCCAGCACAGGCTTTCTCCTGTTATTGCAGGCAGATTAGGCCTACTGCCCATTCATGCCCCCTGGGTGGGGCCTGGGCTCGGGAGCCCCCTGCGGGACGCTCAGGCGCTGTAGGAGGCTGTGCAGGAGGCAGTGGGCGCTTCAGGGACAGCACCTGCCTCCTTTCAGGCTCCAGCTGTGACCTGTTAGCTTCGGAAACGTCTCACTGAAACGGAGCCCAACACCCGGCTTCCCCAGAAATACTAAAGGACAAGGAATTGGAGCCCACAGGACGTGAAATGAAATGTGGACCAGACTTTTACCACATCCCACAAAACCCACTCAACCCTCTTCCACTGTGGGCGGGACTGTGGGCTGGTGCAGCCACCCTGGAAACAGTTTGAAGGCTCCCCAGGAAGTTACAAATAGAGCCGCCCTGCGACCAGCAGGTGAAAGGCCTGAGCTCACTCCGAAGATACAGATGCAGTGAGAATCGGGACACCTGCATGTCCTGATGTTCACAGTATCCGGGTCAACAGTAGCCACACTGTGGGAGGAGCCTCGGTGCCCTCGAGCAGATGATGGATAAAAAGGGAGATAAATGATGGTCATAGAGAGAGGAATGGTATTCAGCTATCAAAGAGAAAGAAATCTTTCCATTTGCAATGACGTGGATAGAAGTAGAGGGATCATGTTAAGTAAAATAAGTCAGTCAGGAAAGAGAATGACGGTGTGGTGTCATTCATAGGTGGGATTAAAGAAGCAAAGCATATAACAACTGTGAAGGGAAGGAAAAACAAGATGAAAACAGTTGCAGGAAATACAGACTCTTAATGATAGGAAACAAACTGAGGGTCGTTGGAGGCGGGGGGGGTGGGTTAACAGGAGACCGGCATGAAGGAGGGCATGTGATGTCATGAGCACTGCTGTTATCTCCAACTGGTGAATCCCTGAATTCTTCCTCTGAAAGTATAATACACTATCCGTTAATTAATTGGGTTTAAATTAAATTAAGTTAAAAATCAGTTGTATCAAAGCACATTTCCTTCTGGACTCTCTGTTTTGCTCATTCAGCTTATAATGGGACCACCCGCCGTGGGACTGGTTTGCCTACATAGGCTCCATGCCTCGTCTATGGCCCAGCCCAGGGCTAGAACTCACCACCCCTAATATCGGGTCAGGAGGTGTGGTCAGGAGTCGGATGCTTAGCCAACGGAGCCAGGTGGGGGCCCGAGAACCACACTGCTTTATCCTGTGTGTCTCTGTGACATCATTTGAAATCGGAAAGTGCTGCATCCCGCTCTGTCCTGCTTCTCAAATACTGATTTGCTGTCCCGGGTCATTTGTGGGGGCGGATGGATGTTATGAATTTTTTTTTTCCTATTTCTAAGACCTGCCACCATGATTTTGATAGGAATGACATTGAAACTGAGGGAGCCTACAGGAACTGCATACATTTTCACAAGATGAGGCTCCCACCCCACGAGCCCAGGACGGCCTCCCAGAGCCTGATATGGCTCAGTGCACAAGTCTTGTGCTCCTTTGGTTCAGTCTCATTATTTATTCTTCTTGATGCTCCTGAGAAGGCCTTCATGTCCTTCCTTTCCTTCCTGAGTGTTCATTGTCGGGACACAGCAAGGCTACTCTGCTCTGTAGGGTCAATTTGTGTCCATGACTTTACTGAACTCACTCCTTAGTTCTAACACGTTTTGGTGGAGGCTCCCGGGTTTCCTGTTTCCAGTACCGCATTTTCAGCATATAGCAACAGTGTGACATACCCCTTCCAGGGGTGGAACCTTTGCTGTTTACAGCTTAATGTCCTAGAAAGCTCCACAATAGAATCAAAACTGAGCCCAGGCCAAGGGCAGGAAGCCCCTATTAGAATGAGAACAGAGCTCAATGCCCTTGAAGGCCACATATCAATATGTAAACAGAACTCGAGGAATTCCTCTAGCCCTTCTGGAGGTCCCTGAGACAAGCCGTTAAAACTAAGCTAAAACCCACCTCGGGGTCCAAGTCCCTGCTCCGCTGTGTCGGGTATACTCGGACACCAGCTCGAGCTTATAAATAAACAATTGTGTGTTTGCTTCGGTGTGGGCTTCTTGGTGGTTTCTCGGATTCGCAATCTTGGGCACAACAGTCTGAGATAAAAAAACAAAACCAAAAGCAGCTGAGACGTAGGCAGAGTGAAAGCAGGATTCTGAGAAATGAGCTTGGGGGCTCTTCTGTGGAGGGCTTGCAGACTGGGGGTGGGATGATCAGCCCCAGACCCAGAGGACCCAGCATCCCCACCGGCATCATGCCAAACAGCACTGAGTCTCAGGGAGCAGCACAGTGCCACCCGCTGGAGGCAAGAGTCACTGAAACCCACCCGGCCCGTGACCCTGCAGTTGCATCACCTAGGCAGATGTGCACCTGACAATCAGCACCATGGGCCATCCCCAGACCCCGCACAGACCACTCACTGCCAACAAGTTGTCGGACCACAGAGGCTGTAGAGATTCAGCACTGCCTGGAAAGTAGGGTCTAGCTTCCTTTGTAATTTGTGCTTTATTTTCATTTATTTTCTTTGATTCTATTTTATTAATTGCCTTATTTTAATTTTTATGTACGTACCATATATATTTCTTATTTTTACACTCATGGTACTTTAATTGTGTTTGTTATTTTGGGATTTAGAATCTTTTAACAAGGAGGCCAAAATAATCTGGTGTTTTTTTTTGGGGGGGGGGGAAGTTGTTATTGTTTTTCTTGGTTTTTCTTTTTCTTCCTTCTTTCTATTCTGGAAAAAAATAATGAGATGTAGAAATTCAACTCTATAAAATAACATGAGGTAGTACTCACAGCCAGGAAGTCCATCAATACAAATATATGATGTCTAACTACAGTTTAAAACAATGATTATAGAGCATCCCTTACTGTAGAAATAAAAGAACTAAAATTTAGTCAGGCCAATGTTAAAAATGCTAAAACTGAGATGCAGTCCCAAGTGGAAGCCTTAAAAACAACGAAAGTTATGGACCACAGAGACAGATTTAGGGAATTCAGCCCCTTATTAAAACAATAACATTCATGTCATAGGAGACTCAGAAGATGAAGGGAGAGAAAAGGTGGGCCTTGCTCATCCATTAGAAACGACAAATACCCACCATTTGCTTCAACGTGGATGTAACTGGAAGGTATTATGCTGAGTGAAGTATGTCAATTGGAGAAGGACAAACATTGTATGTTCTCATTCACTTGGGGAATATAAATAATAGTGAAAGGGAATATAGGGGAAGGGAGTAGAAATGTGTGAGAAATATCAGAAAGGGAGACAGAACATAAAGACTCCTAACTCTGAGAAACGAACTAGGGGTGATGGAAGGGGAGGAGGGCAGGGGTGGGTGTGAATGTGTGATGGGCACTGAGGGGGGGCATTTGACGGGATGAGCACTGAGTGTTATTCTGTATGTTGGCAAATTGAACACCAATAAAAAGTAAATTTATTATTTAAAAGAAAGAAAGATGAAAGAAAGAAAGAAGAAAGAAAGAAAGAAAGAAAGAAAGAAAGAAAGAAAGAAAGAAAGAAAGAAAAGAAAGAAATAGGGGCACCTGGAAGGCTCAGTCAGTTAAGCTTCTGCCTTAAGTCAGATCATGATCCATGTCCCAATGTAGGCTCCCTGTTCAGCAGGGAACCTGCTTCTGCCTGTCCATCTGCCCCTCTCACTCATGGTTTTTCTCTCCTCTCTCTCTCTCTCAAATAAATAAATAACATCTTTGAAAACGAAAAAAAAACCAAACACACAAGGAAGAGAAATCTCCCATGTAGAAGAATTTCAAACAAATTGTGCAGACTTTCCACCCTCAAGTTGGTGAGCATAGCTTCCCACTCTTACGTGTGGAATACACATAGTAACTTCCCTCTACAAAATATATTATGAAAAACGTAAAATAATAATGATAATATAATGATAATAATAATAATAATAGAAGAAGAAGAAGAAGAAGAAGAAGAAGAAGAAGAAGAAGAAGAAGAAGAAAAAGAAGAAGAAGAATCACTTAACTACGGAGAAAGATGACAAACACTACCTCAGCAAGATGATCAGATCGATACCAAGGCGGACAAATCATGTTGATAGTATCTATCTTTTATATGATATAATAAAAATGGCAGTATATCTCTGTATATAATCCACAAAAACAGTTCAATCATGAGATAAACAACAGACATGTCTCAACTGAGGGAAATTTTATAAAATACTCTACTTCTCAAAGTGTTCCAGTGCAACAACAACAAGGAAAGGCTGAAAGACTGTCACAATCCAGAGGAGCCTAAGAAAACAGGAGGACAAATGGAATGTCATATGAGGGGTGGTAACTTAGCAAAAACTAAGGAAATCTGAATAAATTTCATCTTTGGTTAATGCGAATATTTTAATATTGATTCATTAGCTAATATTTGTACCGTACTGATATAAGATATCAATCATTGGAGAAACTGAGTGCAAGTGCATGCAAATGCTCTGTACTATCTTCTCAATTTCCCTATAAATCTTTGTTTTTTTCCTAATAAATAAGATTTATTTTGAAAATTGACTTAAATGAATCAGGCTCCAAGTGTGAAGACATTTTAAGAATAGTTGAATTAACTGTTGCCTTATTCTTAAAGAGTTCCTTTGATGGAAACAAAGTAAGAATTTTAGAACAGAAGGAAAGAAAAACACTTATGAACACGTATAATGCCTCCTCAACCTGAAAAGCAGGAACGATTAATAAATAGCAAAAATCAGATAAAAATACTTCTATTATAATAGACACCATATTGCAAGTGCATTTAAAATTAGCAAGGCATAACATTTATTTCCTTGACATTTGTCTTCCAAAGAGTTCAAAGTGTTTCAGTGTCAGTTGAAACAGGGGAAGAATCTCAGGGAAGCATCCTTCACATAATAATAGGACCACTGGTAATAATGTCTCTCAGTTATTTCCAAATCCATAACGATGCATTTCCTGAGGAGTGACTGAGCTGTGAAGAAAGAGATGAGAAACTCTCATCCCTCTGAATTACTTGTGTCAGAATATTTTAACCATAGTACTACGGATAGTAAATTATCCTTATTAACAGGAAATACGTCTCACATTGGAATCTGAGCAATCAGATGGGCAGAGAAAAAAGACTTTGACTGGCTCTTCATCTTTTAAAGATAAAGGAGAGCTTTTCTATGTATAAAGCCAGTTGTCAAGATAGCCTTAGGGAATGAGTCTGCAGCATCAAATCCCAATGCACAGCCCGTATGCCCGCACCCCAGGTCTTCCTGATCCCAAATCCCTGGGCCTGTCCCCCGACAGACCCTGCCAAGCTGAGGTCATTTGCAATTGCTCTCTCAGGAGCTCCGGGGAAGGGGGAAAGAGCTAGATAGGATGGGAGGGGACGTAAGGAGGCCAAGAAAATGAAGGTCTTTCCTCTTTAAGTTCAGGGTTCGAACAGGTCCATCCATCCCAGGCCCCTGTGAAGAAGAGGTTAAATTTACATTACTTCAGTTACAGGAAAAAAACAAAAGCTTGCAGCTTAATATCCTAGAAAGCCCCACAATAGAATAAGAACTGAGGCCACCCCAAGGGCTGGAAGCACATATTAGAATGAGAACAGAGGTCAATGTCCTTGAAGACCCCATATCAAAATGTAAACAGAACTTGAGGAATTACTCCAGCCCTTCTGGAGGTCCCTGAGACAAGTCCTAGAAACTAAGCAAAAACCCACCACGGGGTCCAAGTCCCTGCTCCTCTGTGTTGGGTGAACTTGGAAGCAAACTCGAGTTTGGAAATCAACCCTTGTGGGTTTGCATCAGTGTCAGCTCCATAGTGGTTTCTCAGATTCACAATCTTGGGCACAACACCCCCATGTCCCCTCCCACCTGGGCTGAACCCCTATCCCCTCCCACCCAGGCTGACACTCTGTCACCTCCCCGCCCACAACAGCTGGGCACAGGCCCTCACACAGGTGTCATGGGCACGAAGGGCACTCCCGCCATGCCCGGCCTCCCAGAGGAAGGAAGGAGGTTTTGGCAGTACACACTCCCATGGTGGCCCCAGGGCTCCCTGCCCAGCACGGCAGCTCGTGAGAAGTCGGGGTCTGTTTCCCTGACGCCTGCTCCTCCTCCCCAGTTTTCCCACAGGAAATGAAGGAGGAGGCCCTGGTCTCCTCCAGGGACATCACGCAGGTAGACTTGGACGTCAACAGGACGTTCGGCAGCCACACCATATTTTGGGATGGCTAGGAGGTCAGGTGAGGCTGCTGGGGCAGGGGGATTCGGGGCCCTGAGGGAAAATGGGGCTTCTGAGGCCGGGGGAGCAATAGAAGCCAAAAACACACTGCTCTCTGGTAGGATGCTGGGGATGACTCCCGTGCCCATACTCCCGATGCCTCAGGGATGAGGAGACCAGAAGGATGGGGCCTTCAGGTGTTGCCATGAGAGCTGAACACCAAAGGGGAGAGGGACGGCCCCCTGAAAAGCAGGGGATGGGGTGGGGGACGTGGGGGGAGGAACCAGACCTGGTGGCCAGGCTGCATGGCCGCTGCTGGAGCAGAACAAACATCGATCCCATGAGGGTCAGACGGGTCAGAGTGACACCCACTCTCGATGCTTTATATTATTCTAAATTCTATGCATTTAATTTGTGACAATTTGCAATTTGAAAACATACATAGTATAATGATCCCCAGATAATGCTGCTGGTCCAGCCAGGGCAGGGGCAGGTGTCACTGCAAACCCCAGACTAGTCGCCTTTAACTGTAGACGTCTCCTTGTGCATCTTAGAGGAAGGAGATGCCCTGTGTCCGCAGGCCCCCCACGACATCCCCCTCATACCCCACTCCCACTCCATCCCCCTACATCATCATCCCTATTGGCATCCCACCTACACCATCCCCCTCAAACCCACACAGCCCCACACAATCCCCACTCACACTATACCCCAACACCATCACCCCTACACCATCCCCCACACTCCAACACCATCATAACCTTGCCCTCACACCATCCACCACCACACCATCGGCCCTCAGCAAGGACCCGGTGCAGGTACCCCCTGTGGGACATGCTCAGCCTCCCCGGGTTTCTCTGGATACCCTGCTCCCATCAGAAGCCTGGGTGTCCCGTAGAATACCCAGGGGTTACAGGGAAGAGGGAAGACAGGGAACCCCCAACAGGGTGAGTACAGGTGAGTGGTGCAGAGGACCCACTGTGCCCTGCCTCTGCCCACTGTCCCTCATTTAGCGTACACACCCTACACAGGACACCAGCCCCTAACCCATGGGGATCTGGGCTGGCCTAGCCCTGGGCTCTGTGAGGGTTGGGGTGATTTGAGCCTCCATCCCAGGCCCAACACAAAGACTAATGGGATCCAGCCCTCATGGTCCTGGCCAGCCCTGGATTCTGGCCCTGGGCTGAGTGAGCCCTCTCACAGCTGAATGTTGACTCCTGGACCCTGGGGTAGCATGGTGGGCCCCACCCACACCCACACCAGGAGGCAGACTCCTCCAGGTGCTGGGGCGCCAGGGAGCCCGAGGCCGGGGTCCAGCTGCCCTGTTGGGACCCAGCGCAGAAGCCCATGAGCTGCAGGTCCATGTCAGATCTGCTGTCCTCAGAACCATCTCTCAGACTGAAACCTCAGGACACACGCCCCCACCCAGAGTCCACACATGCTCCCAGGTGGGGGACTCCAGCACCCGCCCCCCAACCCATGTCATTCTTGCCCTCCCCTAAAGGACAGAAAGGTCTCCCTCCCCAGGGGAAGGCGTGCACCCTCAGCTCTGAGCCCGTTTGCTGTAGAAAGTCAATAAAGTGTGGTGCGAAAATGCACAGCCAGCCCGTTTCTGTGTCTCCCAGAACACTGTTCATGGAGCATGGAGAGAACCCCAGAGAGGATAACGGGGTACCACCTAGGTCCCACCAGCCCCTGCAGGGGCGCCGCCAGCAACACCCAGCTGACATCCCAACGTGCCTTCCCCTGGACCAGATTCCGGGGTCATGACGCAACAGACTTTACTGGGACTCAGGCTGTGCCCCGCGGGCCAGGAGGGCCTGGGACAGAGTGACAGCCAGGAAGCCTCAGGTCACCAGGGTCAGTGCAAAGCGACCCGGAGGTCTGTGCTCCCTCTGTCCAGGAGGCTGTGGCTGGTTGGGTGTGGGGCTCTTCCTCCCCTCACTGCATTCCCTTGACTGTGTGCCTGGGGCAGAGAGGGCCTGTAGGGCGGTCAGCATGGCCCTAGAAGGGATGTCAGGACAGTAGGCCCTTGTGTTGTGCCCAACATTGTGAATCTGAGAAACCACTGAGGAGCCAACACCATTGCAAACTCCCAAGGATTTCTTTACAAGCTGGAGCTTGTGTCCAGGTGCACCCGACACAGCAGAGCAGGGACTTGGACCCCGAGACTAAAAGGCTTAGCAGCTTTATAGGGGCCAGTGGCCCATGGGATTCACAGAAAGTTGCACTGTCATGTCAGTTCACACGCAGGTGGCCGATTGAATTACACCTTACCATATAGTATCCACTTGAGCTGGCCTATTACTTTGGTCGAATTGGCACACAGATTTGGCGGGCACAAAGTGGGGTTACATTGTTATGAGCTGATTTCTGATTAGGGTGTGTTGAGCAGCCTGACTAGGTGGGGCAGCGCCTTAAGCAACAATCAGGTCATGTCAGGGTCATAGGGGAAGTGGCGGGTGTAGCACAAAATGGAATCAGTCCTGCTCTGTGTGCCCAGGGGTAGGAGATTTTTGTTAAATTTCCTGGGTCCCACGCTTGAAGCTCATGCACCTGGGCCACCCGCACCAGGTGGACTCAGCCTGCACATCTTGTGGTGCTGGATAACTCACACCAGCATATGGAGGACATCCTCCTCACCCTAGTGAGTAGGGGCTGGGTGAGCATGGGTCTCGGCCTGAAGGCCAGGCAACATAGCAGACTGAAGAACCCCAGCCCCATCCCCACCCTGACTCCCACACACAGGCAGCCCCAGGGCTCCCGCCATGGGCAACCGGCTCCTCAGGAGCTCCCCCCAGAGCGGCCCGAAAGTCTGGCTCCCTGCTGGCGAGGCATCGGGGAGAATAGAAGCACCCAGCGCCTGGCGGGACCCACTGCAGGTCATGAGAATGTGGCTGAGTCGGACCTTCCAGCTCAGCTGACCCTCCAGCTGAAAGTCATTGCACCAGCGAGCACAGGGTCAGTCAGGAGACGCCAGCTAGCTGCCCAGATCCAGCACCAGAAATGATGTTGTGCCAACCATTTTGGCATTTGGGTGACCCAGCCAGAGGATCCGATAGCTGCCCATGATAGCTGCATGTGATAGACACACACACACCCCAAAACCAACAAAAGTCAGAATCCCCCCAATGTTGTCAAAAAGTAGCCTGATGATTCCATACACGATGCTGTGGTCCCCAAAAGGATACATGGAAGATGGTATAAACCACGACTGCAGAGGTGTCAGAGGTACGGAGATGTGCCTGGTGGGTTCCAACAAGAGGTGCAGAGGGGAAGGAAGCATCCTACGGAGGGGGGGCCCTGCTTGGAAAGGACACCAGGTCCCTGTGAAGGCTACGGAGGGTGAAATCTGTCCTCCTCCCTTTCAGGTTCTGGTTTTCCTCCTAAATGCCATTTTCCTCAATGAAAATAGCAAAAATTTATTTTATGTTTTTAAATTTCTTTTTTCAGGTGTCCAATTCATATGAATTCTTTCTTCAGCAAGGGTGTCATTCAGGAAAGAAGGAGAGATAAAGATTTCCCAGACAGACAAAGTATAAAGGAGTTCATGACCACTAAACCAGTCCAGTAAGGAATTTTAAGAGGGATTCGTCTAGTGGGGGAAAAGAGAGACCAAAAGCAACAAAGACTAGAAAGGACCAGAGAATGTCACCAGAAACACCAACTCTACCGGTAACACAAAGGCAATAAGTTCATATTTTTCAATAATCACTCTGAATGCTGATAGAAAAATTGCTCCAATCAAAAGATATAGGGTATCAGAGTAGCTTAAAAAACAGGATCCGGGATGCCTGGGTGGCTCAGGGTTTGAGCCTCTGCCTTGGATTCAGTCTGTGATCCTGGAGTCTGGGATCCAGTCCCATATTGGGCTCCTGGTGGGGAGCATGCTTTTCTCTCTGCCTAATTTTCTGCCTCTCTCTCTCACTCCCTCATAAATAAAATCGTTATTAAAAAAACAAGATCCAAGGGATCCCTGGGTGGCGCAGCAGTTTAGCGCCTGCCTTTGGCCCAGGGCGCGATCCTAGAGACCAGGGATCGAATCCCAGGTTGGGCTCCCAGTGCATGGAGCCTGCTTCTCCCTCTGCCTATGTCTCTGCCTCTCTCTCTCTCTCTATCATAAATAATAAATAAAAAAAATAAAAAAAAAAACAAGATCCATCTGTATGCTGCCAACAAGATGCTCACGTTAGACCTATAGACACCGGGAGATTGAAAGTCAGGGGATGGAAAACCATCTATCACGGCAATGGATACCATACGAAAGCTGGAGGACCCATACTTATATCAGACTAACTAGATTTGAAACCAAACCCTGGGGGACACCTGGTGGGTCAGTGGTTGAGCATGTGCCTTCGGCGCAGGGTGTGATCCTGGGATCCCAGGACCGAGTCCCACATCGGCCTCCCTGTGTGGAGCCTGCCTCTCCTTCTGCCTATGTTTCTGCCTCTGCTGCTCTCTGTGTCTCTCATGAATAAATAAATAAAATATTTACATTTCAAAAAAGAAAGAACAAATACTGTAAGAAGAGATGAAGAAGGGCATTATTTCATAATTAAAAAGACTATCAAGATGAAACAACTAAATATTTATGCTGCCAACATGGGGGTACCTAAATATAGAAACCAATTAACAACAAACTTACAGGAACTCACTGACAATAATACAATGACAGCGGATTTTCACACCCACTTATGGCAATGGACCGATCATCTATACAGAAAATCAACAAGGGAACAATAGCCTTGACACACTGGACCACAGGGACTCAACAGATATAGTCTGAACATTTCAACCTAAAGCAGAGTACACATTCCTTTCAAGTGCGCATGGGACATTCTTCAGAACAGATCATATCATGGGCCACAAATCAGCCCTAAACAGGTACAACAGGTACAAGAAGGTTGATATCACACCATGTACATTGTCGGACCACGACACTATGAAACTCGAAGTCGACAGTAAGAAAAAATTTGGACAGACCAAAAGTACGTTGAGTTTATGATCATCCTACTAGAGAATGGAGCAACCAGGAAATTAAAGAGGAAATTTAAAACAAACGAAAATGAAAATATGTTTCTCCAAGCTTCTTGGATGCAGCAAAGGCAGTCCTAAGAGGGAAGTACATATCAATACAGGCCTACCTCAAGAAAGAAGAAGTCTCCAATACACAGCCTAACCCTACACCTTAAGGACCTGGAAAAGGAATAGAAAACAAAGCCTAAAGCTTATAGAAGAGGGGAAAAATAGAGATGAGAGCAGAAATAAACAATACAGAATCAACGAAGCAGTAGAATGGAATAACGAAACAAAGAGATGGTTCTTCAAAATAATTAATAAATTGAATCAAGCCCTAGCCAGCCTTATCAACAAGAAAAAAGACCTAAATAAACAAAATCACAAATGAGAGAAGAGAGATCATAATCAACACCAGAAAAATAAGACAACTATAAGAGAACACCATGAAAGATTATACGCTAACAAACTGGGAGACCTGGAAGAAATGGACAAATCCCTAGAAATGTCACACGAGGAAACCTAAATAGGAGGAAATAGAAAATGTGAACAGATATATAAAAGCAAAGGAATTGAATCAGCAAGGCACCTGGGTGCCTCAGTGGTTGAGCATCTGCTTTGGCTCAGGTCATGATCTCAGGGTCCTGGGGGATCACGTCCCACATCAGGCTCCCTGCATGGAGCCTCATTTTCCCTCTGCCTATACCTCTGCCTCCCTGTGTCTCTCATGAACACATAGATAAAATCTTTAAAAAAAAACAAAGAAAAAAAAGAGAGTGGTCCCAAATAAAATCACAAAGGAAAAGAGAAATAACAACCAACACTAGAGAAATACAAATGATTATAAGAGAACATTATGAAAAATTATATGCCAGCAACCAAGAACCTGGAAGAAAGAGATCAATTCCTGGAAATATATGACATAGCAAAAATGAAGAAGGAAGAAATAAGAAACTTGAACAGATAACCAGCAAAGAATTTGAATCAGCATTCAAGGATCTCCCGACCGTAGATGCTTAGATCAATAGAGCAGAATGGAAATCCGAAACAAGATACAAACCTGTAACTCTATGATCCATTAATTGACAACAAGGCTGGAAGGAATATCCAAAGGCACAAAGACAGTCTCTTCAACAAACCCTAACCCTGACCCCAGGATAAGAACAAATGGCGTTGGGAAAACCAGGCAGCCACATGCAGAAGAATGAAACTGGACCACTTTCTTATACGATATATATAAAAAATGAATTCAAAATGGATGAAAGACCTAAATGTGAGACCTGAAACCATACAAAGAAGAAAAGATAGGCAGCAACATCTATGACATTGGCCATGGATCCTCTTTCTAGATATGCATCTGAGGTGAGGGAAACAAAAGCAAAAATACTATTGGGACTTCATCAAATTGAAAAGCTTCTGCAAGGTGAAGGAAACAACCAAAGCTAAAAGACAACATACAGGAGGAGGGGCAAGATGGCGGAAGAGTAGGGTCCCCAAGTCACCTGTACCCACCAAATTACCTAAGTAACCTTCAAAACATCCTGAAAATCTACGAATTCAGCCTGAGATTTAAAAAGAGACCAGGGATCCCTGGGTGGCGCAGCGGTTTGGCGCATGCCTTTGGCCCAGGGCGCGATCCTGGAGACCCGGGATCGAATCCCACATCGGGCTCCCGGTGCATGGAGCCTGCTTCTCCCTCGGCCTGTGTCTCTGCCTCTCTTTCTCTCTGTGACTATCATAAATAAATAAAAATTGAAAAAAATATTAAAAAAAAATAAAAAGAGACCAGATCGAATGCTACAGTATGAAAAGTTCGCGCATCTATCAAGGTAGGAAGATGGGGGAAAAGAAATAAAGAAACAAAGGGCATCCAAGGGGAGGGGTCCTGCAAAGAGCCAGGCTATGGCCACAGCGAGTGCCCCCCAGTCAGGAGAGCTCTGTCCCAGAGAAGCAGGAGCTGAACCAGCCTTCCAGGGTGGAATTGGGCCCGCAGGGAGTCAGCACAGGACCTTGGAGGGCGGGGATGCCCTCGGGCTCCCTGGGACACTAACAGACACCTGCATTCCCAAGAGAGTCCACTGAGCTCACTAAGGGGTACACGGCACATGCATTGACCCTGGAACAGCTCCAAGGGGCTCGGGCGGTGGCTCTGTGCTGAAGGGGCTGCACGAACCTGGGAGGGGCTTGGCGGTGGCGCCTAGGGCAGAGGAAAAGGCTCCGGGCAGAGGGGGCGGTGAGGCTCCAGGAGCAGCTCAGTGGGGCTGGGGAGGCGGTTTGGTGGAGAGGCGGCTGCACAGCCGGGAGCTCTAATCCAACAGTGCAGGCCCGGAGGACCGGACTCCGGTGCACAGCCCAGGATCTGGCCTCGCCCGAGACAGGCAGAGGCCGGGGGGGGCCCAAAACCACAAGGAACCTCCTGCCCAGAGCTGAGCAGATCAGAGGCCCTGCCCCGGAGCCTCCTGAACCATCAGACTGCTCCGGAGTAACTGGGGGGGCTGAATCCAGGCTTCCAGAGCTGGCCTCTGCCACTGGGATTGTTCCTCCTGGGGCCTCACGGGGTTAACAACCCCCACTGAGCCCTGCACCAGGCAGGGGGCAGAGCAGCTCCCCAAAGGGCTAACACCTGAAAATCAGCATAACAAGCCACTCCCCCAGAAGACCAGCTAGACGGACAAGTTCCAGGGGAAGTCAAGGGACTTAAAGTATACAGAATAAGAAGATACTCCCCCCTGTTTTTTTTTCATTTCTGATTGCTTCCCCCAACCTTTTCCCCCTTTCTTTCTTTTTCTTTCTCTTTTTATTCTCTTTTTTCCTTCTTTCTTCCTTTATTCTTTTTTCTCTTTCTCTTTTCTTTCCTTCTTTCTCTCCTCTCTTTTTCTCCTTTTCCCAACACAACTTGTTTTTGACCACTGTGCACTGAGCAAAATGACTAGAAGGAAAACCTCACCTCAAAAGAAAGAATCAGAAACAGTCCTCTCTCCCACAGAGTTACAAAATCTGGATTACAATTCAATGTCAGAAAGCCAATTCAGAAGCACTATTATACAGCTACTGGTGGCTCTAGAAAAAAGCATAAAGGACTCAATAGACTCATGACTGCAGAATTTAGATCCAATCAGGCAGAAAGTAAAAATCAATTGAATGAGATGCAATCCAAACTAGAAGTCCTAACGACAAGGGTTAACGAGGTGGAAGAACAAGTGAGTGACATAGAAGACAAGTTGATGGCAAAGAGGGAAACTGAGGAAAAAGAGACAGACAATTAAAAGACCAGAAAGACAGATTAAGGGAAATAAACGACAGCCTGAGGAAGAAAACCCTACGTTTAATTGGGGTTCCCGAGGGCGTCGAAATGGACAGAGGTCCAGAATATGTATTTGAACAAAATCTACCTGAAAACTTTCCTAATCTGGGAAGGCAAACAGGCATTCAGATCCAGGAAATAGAGAGATCCCCCCCCCTAAAATAAATAAAAACCGTCCAACACCTCCACATTTAATAGTGATGCTTGCAAATTCCAAAGATAAAGAAAAGATCCTTAAAGCAGCAAGCGACAAGAAATCCCTGACCTTTATGGGGAGGAGCATTAGGGTCACAGAAGACCTCTCCACAGCGACCTGGCAGCAAGAAAGGGATGGCAGGATATATTCAGGATCCTAAATGAGAAGAACATGCAACCAAGAATACTTTATCCAACAAGGATCTCATTCAAAATGGAAGGAGAGATAAAGAGCTTCCAAGACAGGCAGGAACTGAAAGAATAAGTGACCTCCAAACGAGCTCTGCAAGAAATTTTAAGGGGGACTCTTAAAATTCCCCTTTAAGAAGAAGTTCAGTGGAACAATCCACAAAAACAAGGGCTGAATAGATATAATGATGACACTAAACTCATATCTGTTGATAGTAACTCTGAATGTGAACGGGCTTAATGACCCCATCAAAAGGCGCAGGGTTTCAGACTGGATAAAAAAGTAGGACCCATCAATTTGCTGTCTAAAAGAGACTCATTTTAGACAGAAGGACACCTACAGCCTGAAAATAAATGTTTGGAGAACCATTTACCATTCAAAGGGTCCTCAAAAGAAAGCAGGGGTAGCCATCCTTATATCAGATAAACTAAAATTTACCCCGAAGACTGTAGTGAGAGATGAAGAGGGACAGTAAATCATACTTAAAGGATCTATCCAACAAGAGGACTTAACAATCCTCAATATATTGCCCCATATGTGAGAGCTGCCAAATATTTAAAACAATTAATAACCAAAGTGAAGAAATACTTAGATAATAATACACTTACACTTGGTGACTTCTATCTAGTTCTTTCTACCCTCGATAGGTCTTCTAAGCACAACATATCCAATGAAACGAGAGCTTTAAATGATACACTGGACCAAATGGATTTCACAGAAATCTAAAACTTTACATCCAAACTCAACTGAATACACATTCTTCTCAAGTGCACATGGAACTTTCTCCAGAATCGACCACATACTGGGGCACAAATCGGGTCTGAACCGATACCAAAAGATTGGGATTGTCCCCTGCATATACTCAGACCATAATGCCTTGAAAGTAGAACTAAGGTATCCCTGAGTGGCGCAGCAGTTTGGCGCCTGCCTTTGGCCCAGGGCGTGAATCTGGAGACGCGGGATTGAATCCCACGTCGGGCTTCCGGTGCTAGAAGCCTGCTTCTCCCTCTGCCCGTGTCTCTGCCTCTCTTTCTCTCTCACTGTGTGACTATCATAAATTAAAAAAAATAATAAAATAATGAAAAAACGAAATTAGAACTAAATCACAGCAAGAAGTTTAGAAGGAGCTCAAACACGTGGAGGTGAAGGATCATCCTGCTAAAAGACGAAAGGGTCAACCAGGAAATTAAGGAAGGATTAAAAAGATTCATGGAAACTAATGAGAATGAACATACAACCGTTCAAAATCTTTGGGATGCAGCAAAAGCAGTCCTAAGGGGGAAATACATCACAATACGAACAGGTGCAGCCAATGTGGAAAACACTGTGGAGGGTCCTCGAGAAGTTAAAAAAAGGGGATCCCTGGGTGGTGCAGTGGTTTGGCACCTGCCTTTGGCCCATGTCGCGATCCTGGAGACCCGGGATGGAATCCCATGTCGGACTCACAGTGCATGGAGCCTACTTCTACCTCTGCCTGTGTCTCTGCCTCTCTCTCTGTGACTATCAAAAAAAATTTATAAAAGATGTTAAAAATAGAGCTACCTTATGATTCCAAAATTGCAGAGCTAGGTATTTACCCCGAGGATACAAAAGTCGTTTAGTAGTTTCAAAGAGGGACACGCAGTCCAGTGTTTGTAGCAGCATTATCAACAAGAGCCAAACTGTGGATACAGCCCAGATGTCCATCGACTGATGAATGGGCAGAGACGATGTGGTAAATATACCGACTGCGACATCACAGGGTCATCAGAAGGGATGAAATGAAGCCATTTACAATGACGTAGGAGAAGTGGAAAGGACTTATGCTAAATGAACTCAGTCAGAGAAAGACAGATACCAAATACCATAGAATTGCATTCACATGTGAATTTTAAGAAACCAAACAAACTGGCAAAGGGGCAGAGGGGGGGATGACAGAAGCAAACAAAAAAAAACCCACACTCAACCACAGAGAATAAACTAATAAATACCAGAGATATGTGGGGGGGATGGGGAATCAGGGGACAGGGATAGTGGAGGGCACCTGTGACCAGTACCAGGCGTTCTATCCAAGGGTTGAATCACTATGTGGTAAACCTGAAACTATATCATACTGTGTTAGAAACAGTAATTCAAGTAAAACTTTAAAAAAATAATTGGTAGTATTGATGAAATATATGTGCACTAGAGATAAATCAGAAAGACAACTGAAAATCCAAATAAAGAGTCTTTAGAGCCACAAATCCCCTCCTTAGCTCAGCCCGGGAGAATCCTGCCATGTCTATTCTGACCCCAACAGAAGCCTGTATTTTGATTCTCTGGGGAGGCCACTGACTTGGTGGAGTCAGGCTATCTTTGAAACCAAAACCTAAATAGAGTGCATAAATCTAAGCTGCACAAGATACTAGGAGTCCCCGTGGAGGCACATGCCAAGACCCAAACTCTAACCATACACAGACATAACCCTAACCCTTAATCATAATGTTAACCTAACCCTTAAACAAGACCCATCACTATTCGAAAACCAAACACATACCCCAAGACCAAAACACATTCACTGAACCTTCCTGCCAACCCTCACGCTAACTCTTAATCCTATTATGAACTCTTCACCCTGACCCCTAACTTAAATCTAACCCGAACACTAACCTCTAACCCTAACCTTAAAATAAGGTATTCAAATCCTATTCCTAACCTTAACCTGTACCCTAACCTTAACCCTCTAATACTAATCCTATCTCATACCCCAAACTGTACCCTAACCCGTACCCTAAAACCAACCCCTAACCCACTCCCTAACCCTATATCTTACCCTTTTCCAAAACCGTACCCTGACCCTAACCTGACCCTAACCCTAACCCCTAACCAAACACTAACCCTAATCCTAGCCCTAACCCCTATCCTAATCCTAACCCTCGCCCTAACCCTAAACCTAGCACTAACTTTAACTCTAACTCTTAACTCTAACCCCTAACTCTAACCCCTAACCCTAACTCACACCCTAACCCCTAACCCTAACTGCAAACCTAAGCCCAACACTAACTCTAACCATAACCCTAAACCCAACTCCAAAACTCGTGCCCTAATCCCTAAAGCCTAAACCCTAACCTAACTCTAAATCCTATCCCTACCCCAACCCACATCCTAACTCGTAGCCACTGACCCTTACCCTTATCCCTCACCCTAACCTCTAATCCATAACCATAAGCATAATCACTAACACCTAACATCTAACCTAAGGCTAACCGCCAACTGCCTCCCCTCCCCTGACCCTACCATTCATTCTACCCATTCACTTACCCTGTGGTTCAGAGGAGTCCGTTCTGATATGGACGTGGCCCCCAACGGCGCATCCAGAGTCCTCCAGGGGGTCCTGAGGAAGCCAGGCTCCTGTGAGTGCGGACATGGCCCCACGTGTTCCTGTGTCATAGTCAGTGGGTCCAGAGGACGCCGCGTCTCCTGTCACTGTGGACTATGCCTCACATCCTCTGGAAGCCTCACAGCAAGTCCTCAGGAGGCCGGGGGCTCCTGTCAGCCTGGACATGGCCTCACATCCCCCAGAAAACTCACTGTGGGTCCTGATGAAGCTGTGGGCTCCTGTCAGCATAGACCCAGCCCCATATTTCCCAAAGCCAAAGTGCAGGTCCTGAGGAGGACAGGGGTCCTGTCAGTGTTGACGTGGCCCCACATTTTCCTCAAGCCTCACCATAAGACCTGAGGAGGCTGGGGGCTCCTGTCAGCATTGACAGGACTCCAAATCTTCCCATAACTTCACAGTGTGTCCTGAGGAGGCCGGAGGTTCCTGTCAGTGTGCATGCGGCACCCACATCTTTCTGAAGCCTCACCAGAGGCCCTGACAAGGCTGGGGTCTTCTGTCCGCATGGACGCATACCCATATTTCCCAAAGACTAGACCGGGGGTCCTGAGGAAGTCAGCGTCCTTTTGTGTGGACATGACCACACGTACTACCAAAATGTCACTGAGGGTACTGATGAGGCCGTGGCTCCTGTCACTCTGAATGCGGCCCCCAGCTTCCAGAAGCCTCAACTTATATCCTGAGGGGCCTGGGAGTTTCTGCCAGAGTGGACGCGGTGCCACATCTTCCTGAACCCTCCCTGTGGGTCTTGAGGTGGCCCAGGGGCTCCTGTCAGCGTGGATGCGGGCCCACAATATCCTGAAGCCTCCCCGCGGGTCCTGAGGTAGCTCAGGGTTTCCTATCAGGGTGTATGCGGGCCAACATCTTCCTGAAGCCTCACCGAGGGTCCTGAGAGGACCGGTGCTCCTGTCAGCGTGAACACGGCCCAATATCCCCCTTTAGACTCCCTGCGCGTCCTGAGGAGGCTGTGGCTCATCAGGGTGGATGCGTCCCCATGTCTTCATCAGGCTTCCCCAGCACAGGCTGGCTCCTTTTAGTGCAGGCAGACGAGGCCTACTGCACATGCGTGCACCCTGGGTGAGGCCTGGGCTTGGGCGCCCCCTTTGCGATGCTAGGCACTGCAGGAGGCTGTGCAGGAGGTGGCTTGCTGGTGCAGGGGGCCGCACCTGCCTCCTTCCAGGCTCCAGCTGTGGCCTGTTAGCATTGGAAACGTCTCACTGAAAAGGAGCCCAACACCCGGCTTCCCCAGAAATACTTAAGGACAAGGAATTGGAGCCCACAGACTGCAAAATGAAATGTGGACCAGACTTTAGCAAGTCCTGCAAAATTTACTCAACTCCCTTCCACTGTGGGCGGGACTGCGGGCTGGTGCAGCCGCCCTGGAAACAGTGTGGAGGCTCCTCAGGAAGTTACAAATACAGACGCCCTGTGACCAGCACGTGCAGGGCCTGGAGCTGACTCCAAAGATACAGATACAGTGAGACTCGGGACACCTGCTCCCCAATGTCCACAACAGCCAGGTCCACAGTAGCCACACTGTGTGAGGTATCTCGGTGCCCTCAGGCAGATGATGAATAAAGAGGATGGGAGATAGATGATGGTCATAGAGAGAGGAATGGTGCT
The DNA here is from genome assembly GCF_048164855.1 of Canis lupus baileyi. Lineage (NCBI taxonomy): Eukaryota > Metazoa > Chordata > Mammalia > Carnivora > Canidae > Canis > Canis lupus. Next base: position 34,038,442 of record NC_132872.1, on the reverse strand, counting down.
CAAGTATCAAAGAGAAGGAAATCTTGCCATTTGCAATGACATGGAAGGAACTAGAGAAATCATGTTAAGTGAAATAAGTCAGTCGGGAAAGAGAATGACTGTGGGGTGTCATTCATAGGTGGAATTAAAGAAGCAAAGCAGATGAACATCTGTGAAGGGAAGGAAAAACAAATAAGATGAAAACAGATGCAGGAAATACAGACTCTTAATTATAGGAAACAAACTGAGGGTCGCTGGAGGGTAGGGGCCGGGTGAGGGGATCACAGGGGACCGGCATGAAGGAGGGCACGTGATGTCACGTGCACTGCTGTTATCTCCAACTGGTGAATCCCTGAATTCTTCCTCTGAAAGTATAATACACTATCCGTTAATTAATTGGGTTTAAATTAAATTAAGTTAAAAAAATCAGTTGTATCAGAGCACAATTCCTTCTAGAATCTCTGTTCTGCTCCTTCAGCTTATGCCAGCACCACCCCCCTTGAGTCTGGTTTGTTTAAGTAGGCTCCACGCCTCATCCATGGCCCAGCCCACGGCTAGATCTCAGGACCCCGAGATCAGGACGGGAGGTGAGGTCAGGTGTCGAATGCTTAACAAAGAAGCTCGGACGCAGGCAGAGTAAAAGCAAGGTTCTGAGAGAAGCCTAAGAATCAGCGCCATGGCCCATCCCGAGACCCTGCACAGACCACTCACTGCCAACAAGTTGTTGGACCACAGAGGCTGTAGAGCTTCAGCTCTGCCTGGAAAGTAGGGTCTAGCTTCCTTTGTTCTTTGTGCTTTATTTTCATTTATTTTCTTTGATTCTTTTTTATTAATTGCCTTATTTTAATTTTTATGTATGTACCTTATATATTTATTATTTTTACTATCATGGTACTTTAATTGTGTTTCTTATTTTGGAATTTAGAATTTTTAACAAGCAGGCCAAAATAATCTGGTGTTTTTATATTTTGGGAGGGTAGTTGTTATTGTTTTTCTTGGTTTTCCTTTTTCTTCCTTCTTTCTTTTATGGAAAAAATAATGATACGGAGAAATTCACCTCCATAAAATAACATGAGGTAGTACTCACAGCCAGGAAGTTCATCAATACACATATATGATGTCTAATTACAGTTTATTTATTTATTTTTTTTCTAATTACAGTTTAAAACAATGATTATAAAGGTAGCAGCTGGGCTGGAAAAAGAGCACAGAAGAAAACTAGAGAATTCCTACTGTAGAAATAAAAGAACTAAAATCTAGTCAGGCCAATGTTAAAAATGCTATAACTGAGATGCAGTACCAAGTGGAAGCCTTCAAAACAAGAAAGGTTATGGACCACAGAGGCAGACATAGGGAACTCAGCCACTTATTAAAACAATAACATTAATATCATAGGAGACTCAGATGATGAAGAGAGAGAAAAGGTGGGCCTTGCTCAGCCATTAGAAAAGACAAATGGCCACCATTTGATTCAATGTGGATGGAACAGGAAGCTATCATGCTGAGTGAAGTAAGTCAATCAGAGAAGGACAAACATTGTATGTTCTCATTCACTTGGGGAATATAAATAAGAATGAAAGGGAATATAAGGGAACGGAGAAGAAATGTGTGGAAAATATCAGAAATGGAGACAGAACATAAAGACTCCTAACTCTGAGAAATGAACTAGGGGTGATGGAAGGGGAGGAGGGTGGGAGTGGGGGTGAATGGGTGACGTGTACTGAGGGGGGCAATTGACGGGATGAGCACTGGGCGTTATTCTGTATGTGGGCAAATTGAACACCAATAAAAAGTAAATTTATTATTAGAAAGAAAGAAAAAGTGGCATCTGGGTGGCTCAGTCAGTTAAGCTTCTGCCTTAGGCTCAGATCATGATCCAGGTCCCAAGGCAGGCTCCCTGAAGCAGGGAACCTGCTCCTCCCTCTCCATCTGCCCCTCTCGCTAATGGTTTTTCTCTCCTCTCTCTCTCAAATAAATAAATAAATAACATCCTGAAAAAGAAACAAACAGAAGGAAGAGAAATCTCCCATGTAGTAGAATTTCAAAGAAGTTGTCCAGACATTCCACCCTCAAGTTGATTAGCATAGCCTCCCACTCTTATGTGTGGAATACACATAGTAACTTCCTTCTACAAAATATAACATGAAAATCTTAATATAAAATAAAAAAAATAATAATAAAATCACTTTACTATGGAGAAAGCTGACAAACACTACCTCAGCAAGACAATCAGATCAATACCAAGACTGATAAATCATGTTGATAATATCTATCCCTTATATGATATAATAAAAATGGCATTATATCTCTGTATATAATCCACAAAAACAGTTCAATGATGAGATAAACAACAGACATGTCCCAACTGAGGTAAATTTTACAAAATACTCTACTTCTCAAAGTGTTCCAGTTCAACGACAACAAGGAAAGGCTGAAAGACTGTCACAATCCAGAGGAGCCTAAGAAAACACGAGTACAAATGGAATGTGATATGAAGGATAGTAACTTAGCAAAATCTAAGGAAATCTGAATAACGTATGGTCTTTGGTTAATGCGACTATTTTAATATTGATTCATTAGCTAATATTTGTACCGGACTAATATAACACCACAATCATATCCCTGCCCCACACCATCCACCACCACACCACCGGCCCCCAGCAAGGACCCAGTGCAGCTGCCCCCCTGTGGGACATGCTCAGCCTCCCCAGGGTTCTCTGGATACCCTGCTCCCATCAGAAGCCCGAATGTCCCATAGAGAACCCAGGGCTTGCAGGGAGGAGGGAAGGCAAGGATTCCTGAAATGGTGGGGGCAGGTGAGTGGTGCAGAGGACACATTGGGCCCTGCCTCTGCCCACTGTCCCTCCTGGAGGTCGGCACACCCTGCACAGGACACCAGCCCCTAACCCAAAGGGACCTGGGCTGACCTGGCCCCGTGCTCTGTGGGGGCTGAGGTGATTTGAGCCCCACCCAGCCCCAACACAAAGACTAATGTGATCCAGGCCCCCATGGTCCTGGCTAGCCCTGGATTCTGGCCCCAGGCTGAGTGAGCCCTCTCACAGCTGGACGTGGCCTCTTGGGCCCTGTGTGTGCCCCACAGATCCAGGTCACTGACCCAGGGCAGGCTGAGGGATCCCGGGACAACCCAGGGTGGGGAGAGGATGGATAGGCCGGTTGGCCCCACCCGACCCCACACCAGGAGGCAGGCTCCAGGTATTGGGTATTGGGGCCCCAGAGGGCCCAAGGCCGGGGTCCAGCTGCCCTGTGGGTCCCAGTCAGGAGCCCATGAGCTTCAGGTCTAGGTCATCTCTGCTGTGCTCAAAACAGTCACTCAGGCTGAAATCTCAGGACACACGCCCCCACCCGGAGTCCACACATGCTCCCACAATGTGGACTCTAGCACCCGCCCCCCCACACTGTGTGATTCTTGCCATCCCCTAAAGGACAGAAAGATCTCCCTCCCCAGGGGAAGGCGCACATTAGGCTCTGAGCCCGCTTGCTGTAAAAAGTCAATAAAGTTTTGTGGTGCGAAAATGCATAGCCAGGCCATTTCTGTGTCTCCCAGAACTCTGCATGGGGCGTGGAGACATACCCAGAGAGGAGGAGGGGGCACCATCCAGGCCCCAAACAGCCCCTGCAGGGGCGCCGCCAGGTACACACAGCTGACGTCCCCACGTGCCTTCCAGGGGCGGCCAGATACCAGGGTCAGGACCCACAGACGTTCCTGGGACTCAGGCTCTGCCCACTGGGCCAGGAGGGGCTGGCACAGAGTGACAGCCAGGGAGCTTCAGGTCACCAGGGTCTGTGCACAGCGACCTGGGAGGTCTGTGCTCCCTCTGTCCTGATGAACGAGGATGGCCGAGTTCTGGGGCACTTATTCCTCTCCCCGCATCCCCGTGCCTGTGTTCCTGGGGCACAGAGGGCCTGTGGGGCGGTCAGCGTGGCCCTGGAAGGGATGCCAGGACACGAGGCCCTGGTGTTGTGCCCAAGATTGTAAATCAGGGGAACCACCAAGGAGCCCACACCTATGGAAACTCCCGAGGGTTTCTTTACAAGCTGGTGCTTGGGTCTAATTGCACCCAACACAGCGCAGCAGGGACATGGATCCCGAGACTAAGAGGCATAGCAGCTTTATAGGGGCCAGTGGCACATGGGATTCGCAGAAAGTTGCACGATCATGCCGGTGCACAAGCTGGTGGCTGATTCAATTACACCTTACCCTATAGTATCCAATTGAGCAGGCCTATTACTTTGGTCAGAATCGTCCCACAGTTTTGGGGGACACAAAGCTTACATTGTTATAAGCCGATTTCCTATTAGGGTGTGCCCAGTGGCCTGACTAGGGTGGGGCAGCACCTTAAGCAATAAGCAGGTCATGTGGGGGTCATAGGGGAGGTGGCAGGTGTAGCACAAAATGGAATCAGTTCTGCCCTGCTTGTCCAGGAGTAGGGGATTTTTGTTAACTTTCCTGGGTCCCACACTTGCAGCTCATGCACCTCAGCTACCCTGACCAGGTGGACTCAGCCTGCACACCTTGTGGTGCTGGATCTCTCACACCAGCGTGTGGAGGGCACCCTCCTCGCCCTAGTGAGTAGGGGCTGGGTGAGCATGGGGCTCGCCACAAGGCCAGGTAGCATAGGGGACTGAGAACCCCAGCCCTCACCGCAACTTGACTCCCACAAACAGGCAGCAACAGGGCTCTCCGCCATGGGCAGCTCCACAGGATCTCCCCCAGGCAGAGCTGAGGTCTGGCTCCCTGATGGAGAGGCATCGGGGAGAAGAGAAGCAGCCTGCGCTCAGCGGGACCCCCTGCTGGACATGGGAATTTGGCCAAGTCGGAACTTCAAGCTCAGCTGACCCTCCAGAGGAAAGTCACTGCAGGAGCGAGCCCCGAGTAAGCAAGGAGAACCCAGCTATCTGCCCAGCGCCAGCACCAGAAATGATGTTGTGCCAACCATTTCGGCATTTGGGTGACCCAGCCAGAGGATCAGATACCTGCACGTGATATCTGCATGTGATAGACACACACACAACCCAAAACCAACAAAAGTCAGAATCCCCCAATGTTGTCAAACAGCAGTCGGATGGTTACATACACTACGCTGTGGTTCCCAATAGGATACATGGAAGACGCTATAAACCATGACTGCAGAGGTACTGGAGGCACGGAGATGTGCCTGCTGGGTTTCAAAAAGGAGCACAGAGAGGTTGGAAGCATCCTACGGACGGGGTGCCCCTCCTAGGAAAGGACACCAGGTCCCTGTGAAGGCTACAGATGGTGAAATCTGTCCTCCTCTCTTTCAGCTTCTGGTTTCCTCCTCTTTTGTTCTTCCTAATTCTTGGTTAGCCTCCACCCTGCATCCAAGACAATGACCAAAGAGGCTTCGTTATGACATCGCGTCCTAAAAGAGGCCGAGCTCTGGCTACCGGGTTCAGAAATGGTCATTGCCTAGGTGTATGCTGATCCCCCGAAGTCGTGGTTTCACGGCTCTTCTCCCCCTGCAGAACGAGGGGAACCACAGGTCTTACAATGAAAGACGCCCACTTACACTGAGGCAGGACGATCCCTTGTGGAGGACATCATCTGGGCTAAGTAGTACAAGCGGGGCGATAAAGAATAGTTCGCAGCTGAGACATAAGCAAACACTTACCTTTGATGTCATGCTTTATTTGTTCATCCATTTATTATTTGTTAAATATTTTCGTTTCATGTCCTCTCTATACCAACATGGAGTTCAAACACACAACCCTGAGATCAAGATCCCCCAACCAGGCCAGCCAGGCACCCCACTGCCATGTTTCATAACTCTTTGCTTCCTTTCCTATCCTTGCATCGAACTGGAACATTAAGTCCTGGACAGGAAGCTTTAGTTACCTCCGAATCCTAGAACGTTCTCACTGTATCCCAATCCTAGATTGACATTTACCATTGAATAGCACTTTAAATAAATAGTAAAATAACTACTACAGTAAAGGAAATTATCAACTTTTCACGTGTGTGGGCCCTGTTCCCTGGGCTCCCAGGGAAGCTATGGTTTCTTTCACATTGATCAGGTCCAAATGACTCCACCACACCTCAAAGCGTGGGCTCAGTTTCTGCCCTGACACATGCAAGACCCCTGCTTCAATTAACATGTATCAATCAATCAAAGAGAGCCTGACCGGCTCAGTGTGGTTCGTAAGAACATGGGACTCTTGTTCTTGGGGTAGCAAGTTCTAGCCCCATGTTGACTGTAGAGATTACAGAAAAATAAAATCTTAAAAAAATCAATCAGTTGATCTTGGAGAGACATAGCCCCGGATCCCACAAGGGCAGAGAGCGAACTGACAGTTCTACGCACAATATTATAAGCAGCAGTGCACAAAATCTGAACTTTCAGAAGTCTCCTAGAGTGGGGGACACACCAGCCTTAAGGTGTTCAGGTGGAGGGGGAGGAGCAAGATGGCGGAAGAGTAGGGTCTCCAAATCACCTGTCTCCACCAAACTACCTAGAAAACCTTCAAATTATCCTGAAAATCTATGAATTCGGCCTGAGATTTAAAGAGAGACCAGCTGGAATGCTACAGTGAGAAGAGTTCGCGCTTCTATCAAGGTAGGAAGACGGGGAAAAAGAAATAAAGAAACAAAGGCCTCCAAGGGGGAGGGGCCCCGCGAGGAGCTGGGCTGAGGCCGGGGCGAGTGTCCCCAGGACAGGAGAGCCCCGTCCCGGAGGAGCAGGAGCTGGACCGACCTTCCCGGGCGGAAAGGGGCTCGCGGGGAGGTGGAGCAGGACCCAGGAGAGAGGGGATGCCCTCGGGCTCCCGGGGACAGTAACAGCAACTGCGCACCCAGGAGAGTGCGCCGAGCTCCCTAAGGGCTGCAGCGCGCACGTCGGGACCCGGCGGGACCAGGAGCAGCTCGGAGGGGCTCGGGCGGCGGCTCCGCGGAGGGGGCTGCGCGGCCCCGGGAGCAGCTCGGAGGGGCTCGGGCAGAGGAAGAGGCTCCGTGCGGAGGGGGCTGCGCGGTTCCAGGAGCAGCTCGGAGGGGCTCGGGCGGCGGCTCCGCGGAGGGGGCTGCGCGGCCCGGGAGCGCGAATCCACCAGCGCAGGCTCCGGAGCACAGGGCGCCGGGACACAGCCCAGGATCCCGCCTCCCCCGGGACAGGCAGAGGCCGGGAGGGCCCAGGACAGCAAGGACGCTCCTGCCCCAGCTGAGCACATCAGCGGCCCCGCCCCGGAGCCTCCAGGCCCTGCAGACGGAGTTCCTGCCGGAGCTGAATCCAGGGCTCCAGAGCTGCCCCGCCACAGGGGCTGTTCCTCCTGCGGCCTCACGGGGTAAACAACCCCCACCGAGCCCTGCACCAGGCAGGGGCACAGCAGCTCCCCCAACTGCTAACACCTGAAAATCAGCACAACAGGCCCCTCCCCCAGAACACCAGCTAGACGGACAACTTCCAGGAGAAGCCAAGGGACTTAAAGAACACAGAATCAGAAGATACTCCCCGGTGGTTCTTTTTTTGTTTGTTTGTTTTTGTTTTTGTTTTTGTTTTGTTTTGCTTTTTGATTTGTTTCCTTCCCCCACCCCCTTTTTTTCTCCTTTCTTTTTCTTTCTCTTTTTCTTCTTTTTTTTTCGTTTTTTTTCTTTTTCTTCCCTTTTTTTTTCTCTTTCTCTTTTCTTTCCTTCTTTCTCTCCTCTCTTTTTCTCTTTTTCCCAATACAACTTGCTTTTGGCCACTCTGCACTGAGCAAAATGACTAGAAGGAAAACCTCACCTCAAAAGAAAGAATCAGAAACAGTCCTCTCTCCCACAGAGTTACAAAATCTGGATTACAATTCAATGTCAGAAAGCCAATTCAGAAGCACTATTATACAGCTACTGGTGGCTCTAGAAAAAAGTATAAAGGACTCAAGAGACTTCATGACTGCAGAATTTAGAGCTAATCAGGCAGAAATTAAAAATCAATTGAATGAGATGCAATCCAAACTAGAAGTCCTAACGACGAGGGTTAACGAGGTGAAAGAACGAGTGAGTGACCTAGAAGACAAGTTGATAGCAAAGAGGGAAACTGAGGAAAAAAGAGACAAACAATTAAAAGACCATGAAGATAGATTAAGGGAAATAAACGACAGCCTGAGGAAGAAAAACCTACGTTTAATTGGGGTTCCCGAGGGCGCCGAAAGGGACAGAGGGCCAGAATATGTATTTGAACAAATTCTAGCTGAAAACTTTCCTAATCTGGGAAGGGAAACAGGCATTCAGATCCAGGAAATAGAGAGATCCCCCCTAAAATCAATAAAAACCGTTCAACACCTCGACATTTAATTGTGAAGCTTGCAAATTCCAAAGATAAAGAGAAGATCCTTAAAGCAGCAAGAGACAAGAAATCCCTGACTTTTATGGGGAGGAGTATTAGGGTAACAGCAGACCTCTCCACAGAGACCTGGCAGGCCAGAAAGGGCTGGCAGGATATATTCAGGGTCCTAAATGAGAAGAATATGCAACCAAGAATACTTTATCCAGCAAGGCTCTCATTCAAAATGGAAGGAGAGATAAAGAGCTTCCAAGACAGGCAGCAACTAAAAGAATATGTGACCTCCAAACCAGCTCTGCAAGAAATTTTAAGGGGGCCTCTTAAAATTCCCCTTTAAGAAGAAGTTCAGTGGAACAGTCCACAAAAACAAAGACTGAATAGATATCATGATGACACTAAACTCATATCTCTCAATAGTAACTCTGAATGTGAACGGGCTTAATGACCCCATCAAAAGGCGCAGGGTTTCAGACTGGATAAAAAAGCAGGACCCATCTATTTGCTGTCTACAAGAGACTCATTTTAGACAGAAGGACACCTACAGCCTGAAAATAAAAGGTTGGAGAACCATTTACCATTCGAATGGTCCTCAAAAGAAAGCAGGGGTAGCCATCCTTATATCAGATAAACTAAAATTTACCCCAAAGACTGTAGTGAGAGATGAAGAGGGACACTATATCATACTTAAAGGATCTATTCAACAAGAGGACTTAACAATCCTCAATATATATGCTCCGAATGTGGGAGCTGCCAAATATATAAATCAATTATTAACCAAAGTGAAGAAATACTTAGATAATAATACACTTATACTTGGTGACTTCAATCTAGCTCTTTCTATACTCGATAGGTCTTCTAAGCAAAACATCTCCAAAGAAACGAGAGCTTTAAATGATACACTGGACCAGATGGATTTCACAGATATCTACAGAACTTTACATCCAAACTCAACTGAATACACATTCTTCTCAAGCGCACATGGAACTTTCTCCAGAATAGACCACATATTGGGTCACAAATCGGGTCTGAACCGATACCAAAAGATTGGGATTGTCCCCTGCATACTCTCGGACCATAATGCCTTGAAATTAGAACTAAATCACAACAAGAAGTTTGGAAGGACCTCAAACACATGGAGGTTAAGGACCATCCTGCTAAAAGATAAAAGGGTCAACCAGGAAATTAAGGAAGAATTAAAAAGATTCATGGAAACTAATGAGAATGAAGATACAACCGTTCAAAATCTTTGGGATGCAGCAAAAGCAGTCCTAAGGGGGAAATACATCGCAATACAAGCATCCATTCAAAAACTGGAAAGAACTCAAATACAAAAGCTAACCTTACACATAAAGGAGCTAGAGAAAAAACAGCAAATAGATCCTACACCCAAGAGAAGAAGGGAGCTAATAAAGATTCGAGCAGAACTCAACGAAATCGAGACCAGAAGAACTGTGGAACAGATCAACAGAACCAGGAGTTGGTTCTTTGAAAGAATTAATAAGATAGATAAACCATTAGCCAGCCTTATTAAAAAGAAGAGAGAGAAGACTCAAATTAATAAAATCATGAATGCTTTTCCTCCTAAATGCCATTTTCCTCAATCATAATAGCAAAAATTTATTTTATGTTTTTAAATTTCTTTTTATTGGAGTCCAATTTGTAGGAATTCTTTCTTCAGCAAGGGTGTCATTCAGGATAGAAGGAAAGATTTTCCCAGACAGCCAAAGTATAAAGGAGTTCATGACTGCTAAACCAGTCCACTAAAGAATTTTAAGAGGGACTATTCTAGTGGGGGAAAAAAAGAGACAAAAACAACAAAGACTAGAAAGGACCAGAGAACGTCACCAGAAACACCAACTCTACAGGTAAAACAAAGGCACAAAGTTCATATCTTTGAATAAGCACTTTGAATGCTAATACTAAATGCTCCAATCAAAAGATATAGGGTATCAGAGTGGCTTAAAAAACAGGATCCGGGATGCCTGTGTGGCTCAGGGGTTAAGTCTCTGCCTTTGACTCAGGGTGTGATTCTAGAGTCTGGGATCGAGTCCCATACTGGGGTCCCGGTGGGGAGCCTGCTTCTCTCTTGGCCTAATTTTCTGCCTCTGTCTCTGTCTCTCTCTCTCTCTCTCTCTCATGCTCTCAGAAATAAAATTGTTATAAAAAAAACAAGGTCCATCTGTATGCTGCCTAATAGATGCTCACCTTAGACCTATAGACAACAGCAGATTGAAAGGCAGGGGATGGAAAATCATCTATCATGCTAATGGTTATGAAAAGAAAGCTGGAGACCAATACTTATATTAGAGACACTAGATTTGAAACCAAACCCTAGGGGTCACCTGGTGGCTCAGTGGTTGAGAATCTGCGTTCAGCTCAAGGTGTGTTCGTGGGATCCCAGGTTCGAGTTCCACATTGGCATCCCTTTGGGGAGCCTCTCTCCCTCTGCCTATGTTTCTGCCTCTACTTCTCTGTGTATCTCTCATGAATAAATAAATAAATAAAATATTTAATCTCAAAAAGAAAGAACAAATACTGTAAGAAGTGATGAAGAAGGGCATTATTTCATAGTTAAAAAGACTCTCCATCAGGATCAAACAACTAAATATTTATGCTGCCAACATGCGAGTACCTAAATATGGAACCCAATTACCAATAAACGTACAGGAACTCACTGATAATAATACAATGACAGGGGATTTTAACACCTACCAACTTATGGCAATGGACCGATCGTCTATTCAGAAAATCAACAAGGAAACAATGGCCTTGACACACTGGACCACAGGGACTCAACAGATATAGTCTGAATATTTCTTCCTAAAGCAAAATACACATTCCTTTCAAGTGCACATGGGACATTCTCCAGAACAGATCATATCATGGGCCACAAATCAGCCCTCAACAGGTACAACAGGTACAAGAAGGTTGATATCACACCCTGTACATTTTCGACCACAACGCTATGAAACTCGAAGTCGACAGTAAGAAAAAATTTGGACAGACCAAAAATACGTGGAGATTATGAACATCCTACCAGAGAAGGAATGGAGCAACCAGGAAATTAAAGTGGAAACTTAAAACAAATGAAAATGAAAACATGTTTTTCCAAACCACTGGGATGTAGCAAAGGCAGTCCAGAGGGAAGTACATAGCAATACAGGCCTATCTCAGGAAACAAGAAGTCTCTAATACACAACCTAACCTTACACCTAAAGGAGCTGGAAAAGGAATAGGAAACAAAGCCTAAAGCCTACAGAAGAAGGGAAAAAATAAAGATGAGAGCAGAAATAAACAATAAAGAAACAGTAGAATGGAATAACGAAACTAAGAGCTGGTTCTTCAAAATAACTAAGAAAATGGATCAAGCCCTAGCCAGCCAAATGAACGAGAAATGAGAAAAGACCTCAATAAATAAAATCACAAAAGAGAGAAGAGAGATCACAATCAACACCAGAAAAATAAGACAATCATAAGGGAATACTATGAAAGATTATATGTTAACAAACTGGGAGATCTGGAAGAAATGGCCAAATCCCTACAAATGTGCAAAGAAGCAAAACTGAAATAGGAAGAAATAGAAAATGTGAATAGACCCATAACTAGCAGAGGAATTGAATCAGCAAGGCACCTGGGTGCCTCAGTGGTCGAGCATGTGCTTTGGCTCAGGTCATGATCCCGGGGTCCTGGGGAATCAAGTCACACATCAGGCTCCCCGCATGGAGCCTCATTTTCCTTGTGCCTATACCTATGCATCTCTGTGTCTCTCATGAATACATAAATAAAATCTTTAAAAACGAAAAAAGATAAAAAGATGAGAAAGGACCCAAATAAAATCACAAATGAGATAAGAGAAATAACAACATTAGAGAAATACAAACAATTATAAGAGAATATGATGAAAAACTACATGCCAGCAACCTAGAACCTGGAAGAAATAGATCAATAGGGATCCCTGGGTGGCGCAGTGGTTTGGCGCCTGCCTTTGGCCCAGGGCGTGATCCTGGAGACCCCGGATCGAGTCCCACATCGGGCTCCCGGTGCATGGAGCCTGCTTCTCCCTCTGCCTGTGTCTCTGCGCCTCTCTCTCTCTCTGTGACTATCATAAATAAATAAAAATTAAAAAAAAAAAAAAAAGAAAAAAGAAATAGATCAATTCCTGGAAATATATAACATAGCAAAAATGAAAAATGAAGAAATAAGAAATTTGAACAGACAGTTACCAGCAAAGAAATTGAATTAGCAATCAGGGTTCCCGAACAGGAGATTCTTAGATCAATAGAACAGAATGGAAAGCCAAAACAAGATACAAACATGTATCTATGACCCATAATGGACAACAAGGCAGGAAGGAATATCCAATGGCACAAAGACAGTCTCTTCAACAAACACTAACCCTGACCCCCGGATAAGAACAAATGGTGTTGGGAAAACCAGGCAGCCAAATGCAGAAGAATGAAACTGGACCACTTTCTTACACCATATATATAAAAAATGAATTCAAAATGGATGAAAGACCTAAATGTGAGATCTGAAACCATACATAGAAGAAAAGATAGGCAGCAACGTTTTTGACATTGGCCATTGGATCTTCTTTCAGGATATGCCTCTGAGGTGAGGGAAACAAAAGCAAAAATACTATTGGGACTTCATCAAATTGAAAAGCTTCTGCAAAGTGAAGGAAACATAAAGCTAAAAAGCAACATACAGGAGGAGAGGCAAGATGGCGGAAAGAAGGGTCCCCAAGTCACCTGTCCTGACCAAATTACCTAGATAAACTTCAAATCATCCTGAAAATCTAGGAATTCAGCCTGAGACTTAAACAGAGACCAGATAGAATGCTACAGTGAGAAAAGTTCACACTTCCATCAAGGTAGGAAGATGGGGGAAAAGAAATAAAGATACAAAAGGCATCCAAGGGGGAGGGGCCACACTGAGCCAAGCTAAGGTCAGGGCGAGTGCCCCCCGGGGGGAGAGCTCTGTCCCAGAGAAGCAGGAGCTACACCATTCTTCCAGGGGGAAATGACACCCACAGGGATTCAGAGCAAGACCCCAGGAGGGCGGGGATACCCTCGGGCTCCATGGGACACAAAGATACACCTGCACTCCCAGGAGATTGCACCGAGCTCCCTAAGGGCTGTAGGGCACATGCATTGACCCAGGAGCAGCTCTGAGGGGATCCCGCAGCGGCTCTGTGCAGAGGGGGCAGCGGGTCCCTGGGAAAAGCTAAGTGGCGGCGCCTAGGGCAGAGGAAGTGGCTTCGTGTGGAGGGGGCTGCGGGGCTCCAAGAACAGCTCAGAGGGGCTATGGCGGCTCCGTGGAGAGGTGCCTACCCGGCCGGGAGCGAAAATCCAACAGCGCAGGTTGGGGAGCACAGGGCTGGGACACAGCCCAGGATTCAACCTCCCCCGGGACAGGCAGAGGCCTGGAGGGCCCAGGACAGCAAGGACGCTCCTGGTCAGAGCTGAGAAGATCAGCAGCCCTGCCCCAGAGCCTCCAGGCCCTGCAGACGGACTGCTCCAGAGTTACTGGGGAGGCAGAATACAGGTGTTCCGACCTGGCTTCTGCCACTGGGGTTGTTCCTCCTTGGGCGTCACAGGGTATACAACCCCCACTGAGCGCTTCACCAGGCAGGGGAAGAGGAGCTCCCCCAAGGGCTAGCACCTGAAAATCAGCACAACAGGCCCCTCCCCCCAGAAGACCAGCTAGACGGACAAGTTCCAGGGGAAGTCAAGGGACTTAAAGTAGACAGAATCAGAAGATACTCCCCCATGTTTTTTTTTAAATTTCTGATTGCTTCCCCCATCCTTTCCCCCCTTTCTTTCTTTTTCTTTCTCCTTTTATTCTCTTTTTTGCTTTTTTCTTCCTTTTTCCTTTTTTCTTTTTCTCTTCTCTTTTTTTCTTTCTCTCTTCTCTTTTTCTCCTTTTCCCAATACAACTTGTTTTTGGCCACTCTGCACTGAACAAAATGACTAGAAGGAAAACCTCACCTCAAAAGAAAAAACAGTCCTCTCTCCCACAGAGTTACAAATCTGGATTAAAACTCAATGTCAGAAAACCAATTCAGAAGCACTATTATACAGCTACTGGTGGCTCTAGAAAAAAGTATAAAGGACTCAAGAGACTTCATGACTGCAGAATTTAGATACCATCAGGCAGAAAGTAAAAAACAATTGAATGAGATGCAATCCAAACTAGAATTCCTAATGACGAGGGTTAACGAGGTGGAAGAACGAGTGAGTGACATAGAAGACAAGTTGATGGCAACGAGGAAAACAGGAAAAAAGAGACAGACAATTAAGAGACCAGGAAGACAGATTAAGGGAAATAAACGACAGCCTGAGGAAGAAAAACCTATGTGTAATTGGGGATCCTGAGGGCGCCGAAAGGGACAGAGGGACAGAATATGTATTTGAACAAATCCTAGCTGAAAACTTTCCTAATCTGGGAAGGGAAACAGGCATTCAGATCCAGGAAATAGAGAGATCCCCCCTAAAATCAATAAAAACCGTCCAACACCTCGATTTAATACTGAAGCTTGCAAATTCCAAAGATAAAGAGAAGATCCTTAAAGCAGCAAGAGACAAGAAATCCCTGACCTTTATGGGGAGGAGCAGACCTCTCCACAGCGACCTGGCAGCCCAGAAAGTGCTGGCTGGATATATTCAGGGTCCTCCATGAGAATAACATGCAACCAAGAATACTTTATCCAGCCAGGCTCTCATTCAAAATGGAAGGAGAGATAAAGAGCTTTCAAGACAGGCAGGAACTGAAAGAATATGTGACCTCCAAACCAGCTCTGCAAGAAATTTTAAGGGGGACTCTTAAAATTCCCCTTTAAGAAGAAGTTCAGTGGAACAATCCACAAAAACAAGTACTGAATAGATGTCATGATGACACTAAACTCATATCTGTTGATAGTAACTCTGAACGTGAATGGGCTTAATGACCCCTTCAAAGGCGCAGGGTTTCAGACTGGATAAAAAATCAGGACCCAACTATTTGCTTTCTACAAGAGACTCATATTAGACAGAAGGACACCTACCATCTGAAAATAATGGGTTGGAGAACCATTTACCATTCAAATGGTCCTCAAAAGAAAGCAGTGAAAAAAAAAAAAGAAAGAAAGCAGTGGTAGCCATCCATATATCAGATAAACTAAAATTTACCCCGAAGACTATAGTGAGAGATGAAGACGGATACTAAATCATACTTAAAGGATCTATCCAACAAGAGGGCTTAACAATCCTCAATATATATTCCCCAAATATCGGAGCTGCCAAATATTTAAAACAATTAATAACGAAATTGAAGAAATACTTAGATAATAATTATCTTATACTTGGTGACTTCAATCTAGGTGTTTCTACCCTCGATAGGTCTTCTAAGCACAACATCTCCAAAGAAACGAGAGCTTTAAATGATACACTGGAGCAGATAGATTTCACAGATATCTACAGAACTTTACATCCAAACTGAACTGAATAAACATTCTTCTCAAGTGCACATGGAACATTCTCCAGAATAGACCACATACTGGGTCACAAATCACGTCTGAACCAATACCAAAAGATTCAGATCATCCCCTGCATATTCTCAGACCATAATGCCTTAAAATTAGAACTAAATCACAACAAGAAGTTTGGAAGGACCTCAAAACCTGGAGGTTAAGGACCATCCTGCTAAAAGATGAAAGGTTCAACCAGGAAATTGAGGAAGAATTAAAACGATTCATGGAAACTAATTGGAATCAAGATACAAATGTTCAAAATCTTTGGCATGCAGCAAAAGCAGTCCTAAGGGGGAAATATATCACAATAGGAGCATCCATTCAAAAACTGGAAAGATCTCAAATACAAAAGCTAACCTTACTCATAAAGGAACTAGAGAAAAAAAAACAGCAGCTAGATCCTACACCCAAACAGAATAAGAGATTTAATTAAAATTAGAGCAGACCTCAAGGAAACTGAGATCATAAGAAATGTGGAACAGATCAACAAAACCAGGAGTTGGTTCTTTGAAAGAATTAATACCATACATAAACCATTAGCCAGTCTTATTAAGAAGAGAGACAAGACTCAAATTAATAAAATCATGAATGAGAAAGGAGAGATCACTACCAAAACCAAGGAAATACAAACGATTTTAAAAACATATTATGAACAGCTATACGGAAATAAATTAGGCAATGTAGAAGAAATGGACGCTTTCCTGGAAAGCCACAAACTACCAAAACTGGAACATGAAGACATAGAAAACCTAAAAAGGCCAATAACCAGGGAGGAAATTGAAGCAGTCATCAAAAAACTCCCAAGTCACAAAAGTCCAGGGCCAGATGGCTTCCCAGGGGAATTCTATCAAACGTTTAAAGAAGAAACCATACCTCTCCTACTAAAGCTGTTTGGAAAGATAGAAAGAGATGGAGTACTTCCAAATTCGTTCTAAGAAGCCAGCATCACCTTAATTCCAAAACCAGACAAAGACCCCACCAAAAAGGAGAATACAGACCAATATGCCTGATGAACATGGATGCAAAAATTCTCAACAAGATACTAGCCAATAGGATCCAACAATACATTAAGAATATTATTCACCATGACCAAGAAGGATTTATCCCCGGGACACAAGGCTGGTTCAACACGTGTAAAAAAATCAATGTCATTCATCATATCAGCAAGAGAAAAACCAAGAACCATATGATCCTCTCATTAGATGCAGAGAAAGCATTTGACAAAATAGAGCATCCATTCCTGATCAAAACTCTTCAGAGCGTAGGGATAGAGGGAACATTCCTCGACATCTTAAAAGCCATCTATGAAAAGCCCACAGCAAATATCATTCTCAGTGGCGCAGCACTGGGAGCCTTTCCCCTAATATCAGGAACAAGACAGGGATGTCCACTCTCACCATTGCTATTCAACATAGTCTGGAAGTCCTAGCCTTAGCAGTCAGACAGCAAAAAGACATTAAAGGCATTCAAATTGGCAAAGAAGAAGTCAAAATCTCCCTCTTCTCAGATGACATGATACTCTACCTAGAACACCCAAAAGCCTCCACCCCAAGATTGCTAGAACTCATACAGCAATTTGGTAGCATTGCAATATAAAAACTCAATAGCCAGAAATCAATGGCATTTCTATACACTGACAATGAGACTGAGGAAAGAGAAGTTAAGGAGTCAATTTCATTTACAGTTGCATCCAAATCAACAGATACCTAGGAATAAACCTAACCAAGGAGGTAAATGATCTATATCCTAAAAACAATAGAACACTTCTGAAAGAAATTGAGGAAGACACAAAGAGATGGAAAAATATTACATGCTCATGGATTGGCAGAATTAATATTGTGAAAATGTCAATGTTACCCAGGGCAATGTACACGTTTAATGCAATCCCTATCAAAATACCATGGACTTTCTTCAGAGAGTTAGAACAAATTATTTTAAGATTTGTGTGGAATCAAAAAAGACCCAAAAGCCAGGGGAATTTTAAAAAAGAAAACCATATCTGGGGGCATCACAATGCCAGATTTCAGGTTGTACTATAAAGCTGTGGTCATCAAGACAGTGTGGTACTGGCACAAAAACAGACACATAGATCAACGGAACAGAATAGAGAACCCAGAAGTGGACCTTGAACTTTATGGTCAACTAATATTCGATAAAGGAGGAAAGACTATCCATTGGAAGAAAGACAGTCTCTTCAATAGATGGTGCTTGGAAAATTGGACATCCACCTTCAGAAGAATGAAACTAGACCACTCTCTTTCACCATAAACAAAGATAAACTCAAAATGGATGAAAGATCTAAATGTGAGACAAGAATCCATCAAAATCTGAGAGGAGAATACAAGCAACACCCGTTTTAAACTTGGACACAGCAACTTCTTGAAACGTACATCCGTGAAGGCAAAAAAAAAAGCAAAAATGAACTATTGTGACTTCATCAAGATAAGAAGCTTTTGCACAGCAAAGGATACAGTCAACAAAACTAAAAGACAACCTACAGCATGGGAGAAGATATATGCAAAAGACGTTTCAGATAAAGGGCTAGTTTCCAAGATCTATAAAGAACTTCTTAAAATCAACACCAAAGAGACAAACAATCCAATCATGAAATGGGCAAAAGACATGAAGAGAAATCTCACAAGAGGAAGACACTGACATGGCAACATGCACATGAAAACATGCTCTGCATCACTTGCCCTTAGGGATATACAAAACAAAACCACAATGAGATACCACCTCACACCAGTGAGAATGGGGAAAATTAACAAGGCAGGAAACCACAAATGTTGGAGAGGATGCAGAGAAAAGGGAACCCTCTTACACTGCTGTTGGGAATGTGAACTGTTGCAGTCACTCTGGAAAACTGTGGAGGTTCCACAAAGTGTTAAAAATAGACCTGCCCGATGACTCAGCAATTGCACTATTGGGGATTTACCCCAAAGATTCAGATGCAATGAAACGCCGGGACACCTGCACCCCGATGTTTATAGCAGAATGTCCACAATAGCCAAACAGTGTCAGGAGCCTTGGTGTCCATCGAAAGATGAATGGATAAAGAAGATGTGGTTTATGTATACAATGGAATAATATTCAACCATTAGAAACGACAAATACCCAATATTTGTTTCAACGTGGATGGAACTGGAGGCTATTATGCTGAGTGAAGTAAGTCAATCGGAGAAGGACAAACAGTGTATGTTCTCATTCCTTTGGGGAATATAAATAATAGTGAAAGGGAATATAAGGGAATGGAGAAGAAACGTTTGGGAAATATCAGAAAGGTAGAGAGATCATAAAGACTCCTAACTCTGGGAAAAGAACTAGCAGTGCTGGAAGGGGAGGAGGGCGGGGGGTGGGGGTGAAGGGGTGACGGGCACTGAGGGGGACACTTGACGGGATGAGCACTGTGTGTTATTCTGTATGTTGGTCAATTGAACACCAATAAAAAATAAATTTATTTAAAAAAAAAAGATCAAACAACTGCATATTTATGCTGCCAACATGGGAGTACCGAAATATAGAAACCAATTAACACCAAACGTACAGCAACACACTGATAATAATACAATGACTGGGGATTTTAACACCCACTTATGGCAATGGACCGATCGTCTATGCAGAAAATCAACAGGGGAACAATAGGCTTGACACACTGGACCAAAGTGACTCTACAGATATAGTCTGAACATTTCTTCCTAAAGCAGAATACACATTCCTTTCAAGTGCACATGGGACATTCTCCAGAATACATTATATCATGGACCACAAATCAGCCCTCAACAGGTACAATGGGTACAAGAAGGATGGTATCACACCATGTATATTTTCGGACAACGACGCTATGAAACTTGAAGTCGACAGTAAGAAAAAATTTGGACAGACCAAATATTTGTGGAGATTATGATCATCCTACCAGAGAAGGAATGGAGTAACCAGGAAATTAAAGAGGAAATATAAAACAAATGAAAATGAAAACATGTTTCTTCAAACCTCTAGGATGTAGCAAAGACAGTCCTTAGAGGGAAGTAGATAGCAATACAGGCCTACCTCAAGAAACAAGAAGTCTCCAATACACAATCCAACACTACACCTAAAGGAGCTGGAAAAGGAATAGGAAACAAATCCTAAAGCCTCCTTAAGAAGGAAAAAATAAAGATGAGAGCAGAAATAATCAATACAGAAACAACAAAACAGTAGAACGGAATAATGAAACTAAGAACTGGTTCTTCAAAATAACTAAGAAAATGGATCAAGCCCTAGCCAGCCTTATCAACAAGAAAACAGAAAAGAACTAAATAAATAAAATCACAAAAGAGAGAAGAGAGATCACAATCAACACCAGAAAATAAGACAAATATAAGGGAATACTATAAAAGATTATACGCTAACAACCTGGGAGACCAGGACGAATTGGAGAGATCCCTAGAAATGTGCAAACGAGCAAATCTGAAAGAGGAAGAAATAGAAAATGTGACTAGACCCATAACTAGCAAAGGAATTTAATCAGCAAGGCACCTGGGTGCCTCAGTGGTTGAGCATCTGCTTTGGCTCAGGTCATGATCCCGGGGTCCTGGGGAATCAAGTCACACATCAGGCTCCCTGCGTGTAGGCTCATTTTCCCCCTGCCTATACCCCTGCCTCTCTGTGTCTTGCATGAATACATAAATAAAATATTTAAAAAAGAAAAAAGATAAAAAGATGAGAAAGGACCCAAATAAAATCACAAAGGAGATAAGAGAAATAACAACGAAAACTAGAGAAATAAGAACGTTTATAAGAGAACATTATGAAAAATTATATGCCAGCAACCTAGACCTGGAAAAAATAGATCAATTCCTGGAAATATATAACACAGCAAAAATGAAAAAGGAAGAAATAAGAAACTAGAACACACAGATAACCAGCAACGAAATTGAATCAGCAATCAGGAATCTCCCAACAGGAGATGCTTAGATCAATAGAATAGAATGGAATGCCAAAACAAGATACAAACCTGTAACACTATGATCCATTAATCGACAACAAGGCAGCAGGGAATATCCAATGGCACAAAGACAGTGTCTTCAACAAACCCTAACCCTGATCCCAGGATAAGAACAAATGGTGTTGGGAAAACCAGGCAGCCACATGCAGAAGAATGAAACTGGACCACTTTCTTACACAATATATATAAAAAATAAATTCAAAATGGATGAAAGACCTAAATGTGAGACCTGAAACCATAAAAAGAAGAAAAGATAGGCAACAACGTCTTTGACGTTGGCCATTGGATCTTCTTTCTAGATGTGCCTCTGAGTTGAGGGAAACAAAAGCAAAAATACTCTTGGGACTTCATCAAATTCAAAAGCTTCTGCAAAATGAAAGAAACAACCATCGCTAAAAGGCAACATACAAAATGAAAGGAGATATTTGTAAATAACACATCCAATAAACAGTTAGTATGCAAAATACGCAAAGCAAATATAAATCTCAACCTCCTAAACACAAATTATCCAACTGCAGATGGGTAGAACACATGAATGGACTTTGTCTCTGACAAGACATCCAGATGGCCACCAGACACTGAAAGACACTCCGCGTCACCCATCATCAGGGAAATTCAAATGAAAACCACAATAAGATGTCACCTGACAGCCGACAGAATGGCTAAAATTAACAACAGAAGAAACAACAGGTGTTGTTGAGGCTATAGAGAAGAGGGAGCCCCCTTACACTCCTGGTGGGCATGCGAACAGTTGCAGCCACTGTGAAAAACACTGTGGAGGGTCCTCAAGATGTGAAAAATAGGGGATCCCTGGGTGGTGCAGCGGTTGGGTCCTGCCTTTGGCCCATGTCGCGATCCTGGAGACCTGGGATTGAATCCCACGTCAGACTAACAGTGCACGGAGCCTGCTTCTCCCTCTGCCTGTGTCTCTGCCTCTCTCTCTGTGACTATCATAAAAAAAATTAAAAAAGAAATTAAAAATAGCGCTACCCTACGATTCCAAAATTGCAGAGCTATGTATTTACCCCGAGGATACAAAAGTCTTTTAGTAGATTCCAAGTAGGACACGCAGACCAGTGTTTGTAGCAGCGTTATCAACAACAGCCAAACTGTGGATACAGCCCAGATGTCCATCGACTGATGAATGGGCAGAGATGATGTGGTAAATATACCCACTGCGACATCACTGGGTCATCAGAAGCGATGAAATGAAGCCATTTACAATGATGTGGGAGAAGTGGAAAGGACTTATGCTTAATGAACTCAGTCAGTCAGAGAAAGATATGAAATACCATACAATTACATTCACTTGTGAATTTTAAGAAACCAGACAAACTGGCAAAGGGGCAGAGGGGGGGATGAGAGAAGCAAACAAAAAAACACACTCTTAACCACAGAGAATCAACTAATAAATACCAGAGGAAGGTGAGGGAGATGGGGAATCAGGGGATGGGGATAGTGGAGGGCACCTGTCGCCAGTACCAGGCGTTGTAACCAAGAGTTGAATCACTATGTGGTAAACCTGAAACTATATCATACTGTGTATACAAACAGGAATTCAAGTAAAACTTTAAAATAATAATTGGTAGTATTGATGAAACATGTACGCACTGGAGATAAAATCAGAAAGGCAACTGAAAATCCAAATAAAGAGTCTTTAGAGGCACAAATCCCCTCCTAGCTCAGCTCGGGAGAAGCCTGCCATGTCTATTCTGACACCATCAGAAGCCTGGATATTGATTCTCTGGGGAGGCCATTGACTTGGTGGAGTCAGGCTATCTTTGAACCCAAAACCTAAATAGAGTGCATAAAGCTAAACGGCCCAAGATGCTAGGAGTCCCAGTGCAGGCACATGCGAAGTCCCAAACTCTAACCATACACAGACATAACCCTAACCCTACACTTAATCGTAATGTTAACCTAACCCTTAAACAAGACCCATCACTAACCGAAAAACAAACACAAACCCCAAGACCAAAACACATTCACTGAACCTTCCTGCCAACCCTCTCCCTAACTCCTAAATGCAGGTGCACCTAAACTTAAGTTTCCTTAACCCTGACCCCTACATTAAATCTAACACGAACCCTAACCTCTAACCCTATCCTTAAAATAAGGTATTCAAATCCTATTCCTAACCTTAACCTGTACCCTAACCCTAACCCTCTAATACTAATCCTATCTCATACCGCAAACTGTATCCTAACCCATACCCTAAAGCCAACCCCTAACCCACTCCCTAACCGTATATCTTGCCCTTTTCCAAAACCGTACCCTGACCCTGACCTGACCCTAACCCTAAACCCTAACCAAACACTAACACTAACCCTAGCCCTAACCCCTATCCTAATCCTAACCCTCGCCCTAACCCTAAACCTAGCCCTAACTTTAACTCTAACCCTTAACTCTAACCCCTAACTCTAACCCCTAACAATAACTCACACCCTAACCCCTAACCCTAACTGCAAACCTAAGCCCAACCCTAACTCTAACCATAACCCTATCCCCAACTCCTAACCTCCTGCCATCATCCCTAGAGCCTAAACCCTAACCCTAACACTAAATCCTGTCCCTTACCCTAACCACCATCCTAACTCTTAACACTGACCAATACCCTTATGCCTCACCTAACCTCTAATTCGTTTCCATAAGCATAATCACTAACCCCTAACATCTAACCTAAGGCTAACCACCAACTTCCTCCCCTCCCCTAACCCTACCATTCATTCTATCCTTTCACTTACACTGTGGTTCTGAGGAGTCCTTTCTGATATGGACGTGGCCCCCAATGGCTCCTCAAGATTCCTCCAAGGGGTCCTGAGGAAGCCGGGCTCCTGTGAGTGCGGACGTGGCCCCACGTGTTCCTGAGTCATAGTCAGCGGGTCCTGAGGACGCTGGGTCTCCTGTCACTGTGGACTATGCCTCACATCCCCTGCAAGCCTCACAGCAGGTCCTCAGGAGGCCGGGGGCTCCTGTCAGCCTGGACATGGCCTCACGTCCCCCAGAAATCTCACCGCAGGTCCTGAGGAGGCTGTGGGCTCCTGTCAGCATACACGCAGCCCCTTATGTCCCGAAGCCAAAGTGCAGGTCCTGAGGAAGACAGGGTTCCTGTCAGCATTGACGTGGTCCCACATTTTCCTCAAGCCTCACCATAAGACCTGAGGAGGCTGGGGGCTCCTGTCAGCATGGACGTGGCCTCAAATCTTCCCAAAACTTCACAGTGTGTCCTGAGGAGGCTGGAGACTCCTGTCACTGTGGATGCGGCACCCACAGTTTCCTTAGGCCTCACCACAGGCCCTGACAAAGCTGGGGTTTTCTGTCCACATGGACGCATCCACATATTTCCCCAAGTCTACACCAGGTGTCCTGAGGAAGTCAGCGTCCTGTTGTGTCCATGTGGCCCCAAGTCCTCCTGAAGCGTAGCCGAGGGTTCGAGGAGGCCAGGGCTCTTGTAACCATGAATGCGGCCCCCTGCTTCCAGAAGCCTCAACTTATGTCCTCAGGGGCCCGGGAGATCCTGCCAGAGTGAACGCGTCGCCACATCTTCCTGAAGCCTCCCCACAGTTCCTGAGGCTGCTCAGGGGCGCCTGTCAGCGTGAATGTGGGCCCACAATTTCCTGAAACCTCCCTGCCAGTCGTGAGGTGCTCAGGGCTCCAGTCACCGTGAATGTGGACCCACATCTTCCTGAAGCCTCCCCGCGGGTCCTGAGGCGGCCCAGGGGCTCCTGTCAGGGTGGATGCGGGCCCACATCTTCCTAAGGCCTCAACGCGGGTCCTGAGGAGACCGCCGTTCCTGTCAGCATGAATGTGGCCCAATTTCCCCCTGAAGACTCCCCGCGTGTCCTGAGGAGGCTGCAGCTCATCAGCATAGATGCGTCCCCATGTCTTCTGCAGGCCTCCCCAGCACAGGCTGGCTCCTGTTATTCCAGGCAGAGGAGGCCTACTGCACATGCATGCCCCATGGGAGGGGCCTGGGCTCCGGCGCCCCCTGCGGGATGCTCTGGTGCTCCAGGAGACTGTGCAGGAGGCAGCAGGTGCTCTATGGGCCGCACCTGCCTCCTTTCAGGCTCCAGCTGGGGCCTGTTAGCTTCGGAAACATCTCACTGAAAAGGAGCCCAACACCCAGCTTCCCAGAAATACTTAAGGACAAGGAATTGGAGCCCACAGGACGTGAAATGAAATGTGGACCAGACTTTTACCACGTCCTGCAAAACTCACTCAACCCTCTTCCACTGTGGGCGGGACCGCGGGTTGGTGCAGCCACCCTGGAAACAGTGTGGAGGCCCCTCAGGAAGTTACAAATAAAGCCTCCCTGCGACCAGCAGGTGAATGGCCTGGAGCTCACTCCGAAGATACAGATGCAGTGAGACTTGGGACACCTGCACCCCAATGTCCACAGCAGCTGGGTCCACAGTAGCCACACTGTGGGAGGAGCCTCGGTACCCTCTGCCAGATGATGGATAAAGAGGATGGGAGATAGATGATGGTCATAGAGAGAGGAATGGTACTCAGCTCTCAAAGAGAAGGAAATCTTTCCATTTGCAATAATGTGGATAGAACTAAAGGGATCATGTTAAGTGAAGTAAGTCACTCGGGAAAGAGAATGACCGTGTGGTTTCATTCATAGGTGGAATTAAAGAAGCAAAGCAGATGAACAACTGTGAAGGGAAGGAAAAACAAATAAGATGAAAACAGATGCAGGAAATACAGACCCTTAATGATAGGAAACAAACTGAGGGTAGCTGGAGGGGGCAGATAACAGGGGACAGGCATGAAGGAGGGCACGTGATGTCTCGAGCACTGCTGTTATCTCCAACTGATGAATCCCTGAATTCTTCCTCTGAAAGTATAGTACACTATACGTTAATTAATTGGGTTTAAATTAAGTTAAAAAAATCAGTTCTTTCAGAGCACATTTCCTTCTGGACTCTCTATTTTGCTCATTCAGCTTATGCCGGGACCACCCCCCGTGGGTCTGGTTTGTCTACGTAGGCTCCACGCCTCATCCTTGGCCCAGCATAGGGCTAGAACTCACAACCCCTGAGATCAGGACCGGAGGTGAGGTCAGGAGTCGGATGCTTAACCGACGGAGCCAGCCAGGAGCCTGAGAACCACACTGCTTTATCTCTGTGACATCTTTTGAAATAGGAAAGTGCTGCGTCCCACTGTTATGCTTCTCCAATACTGATTTGCTGTCCGGGGTCATTTGTTGTGGGGGTTGATGTTATGGGTTTTTTTTTTCCTATTTCTAACATCTGCCACCATGATTTTGATAGGAATGACATTGAAACTGAGGGTGGCTTCAGGAACAGCGGACATTTTCACAAGATGAGGCTCCCACCCCACAAGCCCAGGACGGCCTCCCAGAGCCTGGTTTGGGTCAGTGCACAAGTCTTGTGCTCCTTTGGTTCAGTCTCATTATTTATTTTCCTTGATGCTCCTGAGAAGGGCGTCACATTCTTCATTTCCTTCCTGAGTGCTCATTGTCGGGACACAGCAAGGCTACTCTGCTCTGTAGGGTCAGTTTGTGTCCCGTGACATTTAAACTCACTCCTTAATTCTAAAAGGATTTGGTGGAGGCTCTCGGGTTTCTCGTTTCTAGTACCTCTTCTTCAGCATATAGGGACAGTGTGACGTCCCCCTTCCAGGTGTGGAACCTTTGCTGTTTACAGCTTAATGTTCTAGAAAGTCCCACAATTGAATCAAAACTGAGCCCAGGCCAAGGGCAGGAAGCCCATATTAGAATGAGAACAGGGCTCAATTCCCTTGAAGGCCCCATATCAAAATGTAAACAGAACTTGAGGAATTGCTTCTGCCCTTCTGGAGGTCCCCGAGACCAGTCCTTAAAACTAAGCTAAAACCCACCACAGGGTCCAAGTCCCTGCTCTGCTGTGTCGAGTATACTTGGATACAAGATCGAGCTTGTAAATAATCCCTGGTGTGTTTGCATCGGAATCGGCTTATTGGTGGTTTCTCATATTCGCAATCTTGGGCACAACAGTCTGAGATAAAAAACAAAACCAAAGAAACTCGGACGCAGGCAGAGTGAAAGCAGGGTTCTGAGAGAAGCGGCAGAGACCCGGGGGCTTGGCGGCTCCTTTGGTTCCTGCAGCCTGCAGACTGGGGGGCGGAATCCTCAGCCCCAGAGCCAGAGGACCCAGCGTCCCCACCCGCATACCCCCATCAGCGCCAAGTCTCAGGGAGCTGCACAGCGCCGCCCGCTGGAGCCCAGAGATGCTGACGCCCACCCCATCTCTGATCCCCGCAGGTGCATATCCCAGGCAGATGTGCACCTGACAATCTGCACCACATCCCATCCCCACACCCCACACAGACCACTCGCTTCCACCAAGTTGTCAGACCACAGAGGCTGCAGAGCTTCAGCTCTGCCTGGAAAGTATGGTCTAGCTTCCTTTGTACTTTGTCCTTTATTTTCATTTATTTTCTTTGATTCTTTTATATTAATTGCCTTACTTTAATTTTTATGTATGTACCTTATAAATTTCTTATTTTTACTTTCATAGTATTTTAATTGTTTCTTTTTTTAATTTTTTCAATTTATTTATGATAATCACAAACAGAGAGAAAGAGAGAGAGAGAGAGAGAGAGTGAGAGAGGTAGAGACACAGGCAGAGTGAGAAGCAAGCTCCAGGCACTGGGAGCCTGATGTGGGATTTGATCCAGAGTCTACAGGATTGTGCCCTAGGCCAAAGGCAGGCACTAAACTGCTGTGCCACCAGGGATCACTTTAATTGTTTCTATTTTGGGAGTTAGAATCTTTTAACAAGCAGGCCAAAATAATCTGTTGGTTTTTTTGTTTTTGGGGGGGAGTAGGGCAGTTGTTATTGTTTTTCTTGAATTTCATTTTCTTCTTTCTTTTCTGGAAAAAAATAATGAGATGGAGAAATTCACCTCCATAAAATAACATGAGGTTCTAATCACAGCCAGGAAGTTCATCAATACACATATATGATGTCTAACTACAGTTTAAAACAATGATTATAAAGATAGCAGCTGGGCTGGATAAAGGGCACAGAAGAAAACTAGAGAAACGTTTACTGTAGAAATAAAAGAATGAAAATCTAGTCAGGCCAATGTTAAAAATGCTATAACTGAGATGCAGTCCCAAGTGGAAACCTTAAAAACAAGAAAGGTTATGGACCACAGAGACAGACGTAGGGAAGTCAGCCACTTATTAAAACAATAACATTCATACCATAGGAGACTCAGAAGATGAAGAGAGAGAAAAGGTGGGACTTGCTTAGACATTAGAAACGACAAATTCCCACCATGTACTTCAAGGTGGATGGAACTGGAAGTTATTATGCTGAGTGAAGTAAGTCAATCGGAGGACAAACGTATGTTCTCATTCATTTGGGGAATATAAATAATAGTGAAAGGGAATATAAGGGAACGGAGAAGAAATGAGTGGGAAATATCCGAAAGGGAGACAGAACATAAAGACTCCTAACTCAGGGAAATGAACTAGGGGTGATGGAAGGGGAGGATGGCGGGCGGTGGGGGTAAATGGGTTATGGGCACTGACGGGGGCACTTGACAGGATGAGCAGTGGGTGTTATTCTGTATGTTGGCAAATTGACACCAATAAAATATAAAATTATTATTAAAAATAAAGGAAGAAAGAAAGAAAGAAAGAAAGAAGAAGAAGAAGAAAGAAAGAAAGAAAGAACGAAAGAAAAGAAAGAAAGAAAGAAAGAAAGAAAGAAAGAAAGAAAGAAAGAAAGAAAGATTGAGTGGCACCTGTGTGGCTCTGTCAGTTAAGCTTTTCCCTTAGGCTCAGATCATGATCCAGGTCCCAAGGAAGGCTCCCTGTTCAGCTGGGTACCTGCTTCTCCCTCTCCCTCTGCCCCTCTCGTTCATGCTTAATCTCTCCTCTCTCTCTCAAATAAATAGAAAACATCTTTGCAAAAGAAACAAACAAACAAACCCACAAGGAAGAGAAATCGCCCATTTAGAAGAATTTCAAACAATTTATGAAGACATTCCAGCCTCAAGTTCATGAGCATAGCTTCCCACTCTTAAGTGTGGAATACACATAGTAAATTCCTACTACAAAATATAATATGAAAAACTTAAAATATTGATAATATAATAATAATAATAATAATAATAATAATTAATAATAATAATAATCAGTTTACTATGGAGAAAGCTGACAAACACTACCTCAGCAAGATGATCAGATCGATACCAAGACTGATAAATCATGTTGATAGTATCTATCCTTTATATAATGAAAACGGCAGTATATCTCTGTATATAATCCACAACAACAGTTCAGTCATGAGATCAACAACAGATATGTCCCAGCTGAGGGAAATTTTACAAAATACTCTACTTCTCAAAGTGTTCCAGTTCAACAACAAAAAGGAAAGGCTGAAAGACTGTCACAATCCAGAGGAGCCTAAGGAAACATGAGGACAAATGGAATGTGATATGAGGGATGGAAACTTAGCAAAAACTAAGGAAATCTGTATAAAGTATGGTCTTTGTTTTCGTTTTTGTTTTTGTTTTTTGTTTTTTGTTTTTGGTCTTTGTTTAAAGCGAATTTTTAAATATTGATTCATTAGCTAATATTTGTACCATACTAATATAAGATATCAATAATTGGAGAAATTGAGTGCAAGTGCATGCGAATGCTCTGTACTATCTTGTCAATTTCCCTATAAATCTTTTTTTTCCTAATAAATAAGATTTATTTTGAAAATTGACTTAAATGAATGAGGCTCCAAATGTGAAGACATTTTTAGAATAGTTGAATTAACTTTTGCCTTATTCTTAAAGAGTTCCTTTGATGGGGATCCCTGGGTGGCGCAGCGGTTTGGCGCCTGCCTTTGGCCCAGGGCGCGATCCTGGAGACCCGGGATCGAGTCCCACGTCGGGCTCCCGGTGCTTGGAGCCTGCTTCTCCCTCTGCCTGTATCTCTGCCTCTCTCTCTCTCTCTCCGTGTGACTATCATGAATAAATAAATTTAAAAAAAAAAAAAAAAAAGAGTTCCTTTGATGGAAACAAAGTAAGAATTTTAGATCAGAAGGAAAGACAAACACTTATGAACACGTACAATGCCTCCTCAACCTGAAAAGCAGGAACGGATAATAGCAAAAATCAGATAAAAATACTTCTATTATAATAGACACCATATTGCAAGTGCATTTAAAATTAGCAGCGCATAACATTTATTTCCTTGACATTTGTCTTCCAAAGAGTTCACAGTTTTTCAGTGTCAGTTGAAACAATGGAAGAATCTCAGGGAAGAATCCTTCACATAATAATAGGACCATTGGTAATAATGTCTCTCAGTTCATTCCAAATCCATAAAGATGCATTTCCTGATGAGTGACTGAGCTGTGAAGAAAGAGATGAGAAACCCTCATCCCTCTGAATTACTTGTGTCAGAATATTTTCACCATAGTACCATGGATAGTAAATTATCCTTATTAACAGGAAATATGTCTCAGATTGGAATATGAGCAATCAGAAGGGCAGAGAAAAATTGCTTTGACTCTCTCTTCATCTTTTAAAGACAAAGGAGAGCTTCTCTATGTACAAAGTCAGTTGTCAAGATAACCTTAGGGAATAAGAGTCTGCAGGATGGAATCCCGCTGCACAGCTGGGAAGCCCGTGCCCCAGGTCTTCCTGATCCCAAATCCCTGGGCCTGTCCCCCAACAGACGCTGCCATGCTGAGGTCATTTGCAATTGCTCTCTTAGGAGCTCTGGGGAAGGGGGAAGGAGATAGGATGGAATGGGAAGCATGGAGGCCAAGAAAATTAAGGCCATTCCAATTTAAATTCAGTGTTAGCCCAAGTCCACCCATCCCAAGTCCCTGTGAAGAAGAGCTGAAATTTACATTACTTCAGTTACAGGAAAAAAACAAAAGTTTACAGCTTAATGACCTAGAAAGCCCCACAATAGAATCAAAACTGAGCCCAGGCCAAGGACAGGAAGCCTCTATTAGAATGAGAACAGAGCTCAATGCCCTTGAATGTCCCATATCAAAATGTAAACAGAACTTGAGGAATTGCTCCAGCCCTTCTGGAGGTCTCTGAGACCAGCTCTTAAAACTAAGCTAAAACCCGCCTCGGGATCCAAGTCCCTGCTCCACTCTTTTGGGTATACTTGGACACAAGCTCGAGCTTGTAAGTAAATGCACGTGTGTTTGAATCAGTGTCGGCTTCTCCGTGGTTTCTTGGATTCGCAGTCTTGGGCACAACACTCTGAGATAAAAAAACAAAACCAAAAGAAGCTCGGACACAGGTAAAGTAAACGCAGGTTTCTGAGAGAATCAGCGAGACCCGGGGGCTTGGGGGCTCTTCTGTGGAGGCCCATGCAGACTGGGGGACCAGATGCTCAGCCCCAGAGCCAGAGGACCCAGAGACCCCACCCACATCCCGCCCATCAGAGGGGGTCTCAGGGAGCAGCACTGCACCGCCCACTGGAGGCCAGAGGTGCTGACGCCCACCCCGCCTCTGACCCCGCAGGTGCATCTACCAGGTAGATGTGCACCTGATAATCAGCGCCAGAGCCCACCCCCAGACCCTGCACAGAACACTCACTGCCACCATGTTGTCGGACCACAGAGGATGCAGAGATTCAGCTCTGCCTGGAAAGTAGGATCTAGGTTCCTTTGTACTTTGTGCTTTATTGTCATTTATTTTCTTTGATTTTTTTATTAATTGCCTTATTTTAATTTTTATGTATGTACCTTATATATTTCTTATTTTTACTTTCATGGTACTCTAATTGTGTTTCATATTTTGGGATGTAGAATCTTTTAAAATGCAGGCCAAAATAATCTGGTGTTTTTTTGGAGGGCAGTTGTTATTGTTTTCCTTGGTTTTTCTTTTTCTTCCCTCTTTCTTTTCTGGAAAAGGTAATGAGATGTATAAATTCACCTCCATAAAATAACATGAGGTAGTACTCACAGCCAGGAAGTCCATCAATACACATATATGATGTCTAACTACAGTTTAAAGCAATGATTATAAAGATAGCAGCTGGGCTGGAAAAAGAGCAAAGAAGAAAACTAGAGAATCCCTTACTGCAGAAATAAAAGAACTAAAATCTAGTCAGGCCAACTTTAAAAATGCTATAACTGAGATGCAGTCCCAAGTGGAAGCCATAAAAACAAGAAAGGTTATGGACAACAGAGACAGACGTAGGGAAGTCAGCCACTTATTAAAACAATAATATTCATATCTTAGGAGACTCAGAAGATGAAGAGAGAGAACAGGTGGGCCTTGCTCAGCCATTCGAAACGACAAATAACCACCATTTGCTTCAACGTGAATGGAACTGGAAGGTATTATGCTGAGTGAAGTAAGTCAATCGGAGAAGGACAAGCATTGTATGTTCCCATTCATTTGGGGAATATAGATAATAGTGAAAGGGGATATAAGGGAACGGAGAAGAAATGTGTGGGAAATATCAGAAAGGGAGACAGAACATAAAGACTCCTAACTCAGGGAAATTAACTAGGGGTGATGGAAGAGGAGGAGGGCGGGCGGTGGGGGTGATGGGTGATGGGCATTGAGGGGGGCACTTGATGGATGAACACTGGGTGTTTTTCTGTATGCTGGCAAATTGAAAACCAATAAAAAATAAAATTATTATTAAAATAAAAGAAAGAAAGAAATGAAAGAAAGAAAGAAATGAAAGAAAGAAAAGAAAGAAAGAAAGAAAGAAAGAAAGAAAGAAAGAAAGAAAGAAAAAAGAAAAGAGAGTGGCACCTGGGTGGTCATTCAGTTAAGCTTCTGCTGTAGGAGCAGATCATGATCCAGGTCCCAAGGCCTGTTTAGCAGGGAACCTGCTTCTCCCTCTCCCTCTGCCACTCTCGCTCATGCTTTATCTCTCCTCTCTCTCTCAAATAAATAGAAAACATCTTTGCAAAAGAAACAAACAAACAAACCCACAAGGAAGAGAAATCGCCCATTTAGAAGAATTTCAAACAATTCGTGCAGACATACCACACTCAAGTTCATGAGTATAGCTTTAAATTTTTACGTGTGAAATATACATAGTAACTTCCTTCTGCAAAATATATTATGAAAAACCAAAAATAATAATGATAATATAATAATAATAATAATAATAAAGAATCACTGAACTACAGAGAAAGATGACAAACACTACCTCAGCAAGATGATCAGATCGATACCAAGACTGATAAATCATGTTGATAGTATCTATCCTTTATATTATATAATGAAAATGGCAGTATACCTCTGTATATAATCCACAAAAACAGTTCAGTCATAAGATAAACAACAGACATGTCCCAACTGAGGGAAATTTTACAAAATACTCTACTTCTCAAAGTGTTCCAGTTCAACAACAACAAGGAAAGGCTGAAAGACTGTCACAATCCAGAGGAGCCTAAGAAAACAGGAGGACAAATGGAATGTGATATGAGGGATGGTAACTTAGCAAAAACTAAGGAAATCTGAATAAAGTATGTTCTTTGGTTAATGCGAATATTTTAATATTGATTCATTAGTTCATATTTGTACCGTACTAATATAAGATATCAATAATTGGAGAAATTGAGAGCCAGTGCATGCGAATGCTCTGTACTATCTTCTCAATTTCCCTATAAATCTTTGTTTTTTTCCTAATAAATAAGATTTATTTTGAAAATGGACTTAAATGAATCAGGATCCAAGTGTGAAGTCATTTTAAGAGTGGTTGAATTAACTTTTGCCTTATTCTTAAAGAGTTCCTTCGGTGGGAACAAAGAAATAATTTTATATCAGAAGGAAAGAACAACACTTATGAACACGTATAATGCCTCCTCAACCTGAAAAGCAGGAAAGGATAATAAAAGCAAAAATCAGAAAAAAAATACTTCTATTATAATTGACACCATATTGCAAGTGCATTTAAAATTAGCAATGCATAACATTTATTTCCTGGACATTTGTCTTCCAAAGAGTTCACAGTTTTTCAGTGTCAGTTGAATTAGGGGAAGAATCTCAGGGAAGAATCCTTTACATAATAATAGGACCATTGTAATAATGTTTCTCAGTTCTTTCCAAATCCATAAAAATTCATTCCCTGATGAGTGACTGAGCTGTGAAGAAAGAGATGAGAAAGCATCATCCCTCTGAACTATTTGTGTCAGAATATTTTAACCATAGTACTACGGATAGTAAATTATCCTTATTACCAGGAAATACATCTCAGATTGGAATCTGAGCAATTAGATGGGCAGAGAAAAAAAACTTAGACTCACTCCTCATCTTTTAAAGATAAAGGAGAGCTTTTCTATGTACAAAGTCAGTGGTTAAGATAGCCTTAGGGAATAAGAGTCTGCAGCATGGAATCCTGCTGCACAGCTGGGACGCCCACGCCCCAGGTCTTCCTGATCCCAAATCCCTGGGCCTGTCCCCCAACACATGCTGCCAAGCTGAGGTCATTTGCAATTGCTCTCTTAGGAGCTCCAGGGAAGGGGAAAGAGCTAGATAGGATGGGACTGGACACAAGGAGGTCGAGAAAATGAAGGCCTTTCTACTTTAAGTTCAGTGTTCGAACAAGTCCAGCCATCCCAGGCCCCTGTGAAGAAGACCTGAAATTTACATTACTTCAGTTACAGGAAAAAAACAAAGGTTTACAGCTTAATGGCCTAGAAAGCCCCACAATAAAATGAAACTGAGCCCATGTCAAGGGCTGGAAGCGCCTATTAGAATGAGAGCAGAGCCCAATACACTTGAAGGCCCCATATCAAAATGTAAACATAACTTGAGGAATTGCTCCAGCCCTTCTGGAGGACCCCGAGACAAGCCCTCAAAACTAAGCTAAAACCCACCTCGAGGTCCACGTCCCTGCTCCGCTGTGTTGGGTGTATTTGGACGCAAGCTGGAGTTTGGAAATGAACCCTTGTGTGTTTGCATTGGTGTCAGCCCCTTAGTGGTTTCTCAGATTCGCAAACTTGGGCACAACACCCCCATGTCCCCTCCTACCTTGGCTGAACCCCTATCCCCTCCCACCCAGGGTAACACTCAGTCTCCTCCCTGCCTACAACAGCTGGGCACAGGCCGTCACACAGGTCCCATGAGCACGGTGGGGACTCCCGCCGTCCCTGGCCTCCCAGAGGAAGGAAGGAGGTTTTGGCAGTAGACACTCCCATGGTGGCCCCAGGGATCCATGCCCAGGACAGACAGGTTGGGGTCTGTGTCTCTGATGCCAGCTCCTCCTCCCCGGTTTTCCCACAGGAAATGAAGGAGGAGACCCTAGTCTCCTCTAGGGACATCACGCTGGGGGACCTGGACATCAACAGGATGTTCAGCAGTCACGTCATGTTTTGGGACTACTAGGGGGTAGGGTGAGGCTGAGGGGCCCGGGGGATCAGGACCGGGAGGACCGGGGGCTTCTGGGTAGGGAACACAAGGCTTCAGAGCCTGGGGAAGAACAGCAGTGAACAACACACCGCTCCATGGTAGATTGTTGGGGATGAACACTGTGCCCCCTCCCTTGGGGTCTCAGGGATGAGGAGGCCACTAGGACGGGGCCTCCAGGGATTGCCATGTAAGCTGAACCCCAAAGGGGTGAGGGATGGCCCCCTGAAAAGCAGGGGGCTGAGGTGAGGGCCGTGGGGCCAGTAAGGGGACCTGGGGGCAGGGTGCATGGCCGTGACTGGAGGACACACATCGATCTGATGAGGTTCGGACGGGTCAGGGTGATACCCACCCTCAGGACTTTATATATTTCTAAATTCTATGCATTCAATTTGAGACAATTTGCAATTTGTAAACATACATAGTATGATGACCCCCAGATAATGCCCCTGGTCCAGCCAGGGCCCTGCACTCACCACAGGGGTCCCCAGGGGCAGGTGTCACAGCATACCCCAGACTGGGGTCGCCTTTATCTGTAGATGTCTCCGTGTGCATCTTAGAGAAAAGGGATGCCCTGTGTCCGCAGGCCCCCCACACCATCCTCCCATTCCCCAGACCCACACCATCCCCTAACATCATCATCCCCCATGGCATAGCCCCTACACCATCACCCTCACACACTCACAGCCTCACACAATCCCCACCCACACTATACCCCAACACCATCCCCGCTACACCATCCCCCACAACCCACCACCATCATACCCTTGCCCCCACACCATCGACCGCCACACCATCGTCCTTGAGCAAGGACCCAGTGCACCTGCACCCTGTGGGACATGCTCAGACTCCCCGGGGTTCTCTGGATACCCTGCTCACATCAGAAGCCCGGGTGTCCCATTGAGTACCCAGCGGTTGCAGGGAGGAGGGAAGGAAGAGAGTCCCGGACAGTGTGTGTGCAGGAGAGTGGTGCAGAAGACACACTGTGCCCTGCCTCCACCCACTGTCCCTCCAGGAGTGCGGCACAACCTGCACAGGACACCAGCCCATAACCCAGAGGGACCTGGACTGACTTGGGCCCAGGCTCTGTGGGGGCTGGGTTGATTTGAGCCCCCACCAGTCCCACCAGTCCCAACTCAAAGACTAATGGAATCAGGCCCCCATGGCCCTGGCCAACCCTGGATTCTGGCCCCGGGCTGAGCGAGCCCTCTCAAAGTGGATGTGGCCTCCTGGGCCCTGGGCGTGCCCCACCGATACAGGTCGCTTATCTAGGGCAGCCCTGGGGATCCCGGGACACATCAGTGTGGGGAGAGGAGGGGTAAGCCGGTGGGCCACACCTGCACCCACACCATGAGGCAGGCTCCTCCAGGTGCTGGGGCCCCAGAGGGTCCGAGGCAAGGGTCCAGCTGCCCTGCGGGGACCCAGCACAGGAGCCCATGACCAGCAGGTCCAGGTCAGCTCTGCTGTCCTCAGAACTGTCACTCAGGCTGAAACCTCAGGACACACGCCACCACCCGGAGTCCACACATGCTCCCAGATGGGGGACTCCAGCACCCGCCCACCCACCCCATGTGATTCTTGCCCCCACATAAAGGACAGAAAGGTCTTCTTCCCCAGGGGAAGACACGCACCTACGGCTCTGAACCCATTTGCTGTACAAAGTCAATAAAGTGTTCTGGTGCGAAAATGCACAGCCAGCCCATTTCTGTGTCTCCCAGAACTCTGTGCACAGGAGGTGAAGAGACCCCCAGAGAGGAGGAGGGGACACCACCTAGGCCCCAACCAGCCCCTGCAGGGGCGCCACCAGGCAAACACTGCTGACGTCCCCACGTGCCTTCCCGGGGCGGCCGGACCCACTGCCAGACATGGGAATGTGGCCGAGCCGGAACTTCCAGCTCAGCTGACCCTCCAGCTGAAAGTCACTGCACGAGTGAGCACCAGTGTGGCCAGGAGAGCCCAGCTAGCTGCCCAGTACCAGCACCAGAAATGATATTCTGTCAACCATTTGGGGGTTTTGGGTGACCCAGCAAGAGGATCCGATAGCTGCACGGGATAGCTGCATGTGATAGACACACACGCACCTCAAAACCAACAAAAGTCGGAATCCCCCCAATGTTGTCAAACAGCAGCCAGATGGTTACATACACTACGCTGTGGTCCCCAATAGGATACATGGAAAACGCTATAAGCCATTACTGCAGAGGTGCTGGAGGCACTGAGATGTGCCTGCTGTGATCCAACAAGGAGTGCAGAGGGGCAGGAAGCGTTCTCCGGAGAGGGGGGCCACCTAGGAAATGACACTAGGTCCCTGTGAAGGCTACAGAGGGTGAAATCTGTCCTCCTCTCTTTCAGCTTCTGGTTTTCCTCCTAAATGCCATTTTCCTCAATCATATTAGAAAGAATTTATTTTATGTTTTTAAATTTCTTTTTATTGGAGTCCAATTTGTATGAATTCTTTCTTCAGCAAGGGTGTCATTCAGGAGAGAAGGAGAGATAAAGATTTTCCTAGACAGGCAACATATAAAGGAGTTCATGACCACTTAACCAGTCCAGTAAGGAATTTTAAGAGGGACTCTTCTAGTGGGGGAAAAAAAAGAGACCAAAAGCAACAAAGACTAGAAAGGACCAGAGAACATCACCAGAAACACCAACTCTTCTGGTAACAGAAATGCACAAAGTTCATATCTTTGAATAATCACTCTGACTGCTGATAGACTAAATGCTTCAATCAAAAGATATAGGGTATCAGAGTGGCTTAAAAAGCAGGATCCAGGATGCCTGGGTGTCTCAGGGGTTGACCCGCTGCCTTTGACTCAGGGTGTGATCCTGGAGTCTTGGATCGAGTCCCATACTGGGCTCCTGGTGGAGAGCCTGTTTCTCTCTCTGCCTAATTTTCTACCTCTCTCTCTCTCTCTCTCTCTCTCTCTCTCTCTCTCACTATCATAAATAAAATTATTATTAAAAAAAACAACATCCATCTGTACGCTGCCTATAAGATGCTCACCTTCGACCTATAGACACCAACAGATTGAAAGTCAGGGGATGGAAAATCACTATGACGCTAATGGATATCAAAAGAAAGCTGGAGGACTCATACTTATATCAGACAAATGAGATTTGAAACCAAAACCTGGGGGACACCTGGTGGCTCAGAGGTTGAGCATCTGCCTTCGGCTCAGGGTGTGATTCTGGGATCCCAGGATCGAGTCCCACATCAGCCTCCCTATGGGGAGCCTGCCTCTCACTCTGCTATGTTCCTTCCTCTGCTTCTTTGTGTAATTCTCATGAATAAATAAATAAATATTTTAAATTTCAAAAAAGAAAGAACAAATAGTGTAAGAAGAGATGAAGAAGGGCATTATTTCATAATTAAAAAGACTCTCTATCATGATCAAACAACTAAATATTTATGCTGCCAACATGGGAGTATCTAAATATAGAAACCACTGTTGGTGGGAATGTGAACTGGTGCAGCCACTCTGGAAAACTTTGTGGAGGTTCCTCAATGAGATAAAAATAGACCTTCAAGACAACCCAGCAATTGCAGTGTTGGGGAGTTACCCCAAAGATTCAGATGCAATGAAACGCCGGGACACCTGCACCCTGATGCTTATATTAGGAATGTCCACAATAGCCAAACTGTGGAAGGAGCCTCGGTGTCCATCGAAAGTTGAATGAATAAAGAAGATGTGGTTTATGTATACAATGGAATATTACTCAGCCATTAGAAGTGGACTGCTCCCGAGTTACTGTGTGGGCTGGATACAGGTTTCCAGAGCCGGCCGCTGCCACTGGCGTTGTTCCTCCTGGGACCTCACGGGATAAACTAACCGCACTGAGCCCTGCACCAAGGAGGGGACAGAGCAGCTCCCCCAAATGCTAACACCTGAAAATCAGCACAATAGGCCCCTCCGCCAGAAGATCAGCTAGACGGACAAGTTCCAGGGAAAGTCAAGGGACTTAAAGTACACAGAAACATAAGATACTCCCCCATGTTTTTTTTTTATTTCTGATTGCTTCCCCCACCCTTTTTCCCATTTTCTTTCTTTTCTTTCTTTTTTTATTCTCTTTTATCCTTCTTTCTTCCTTTATTCTTTTTCCTTTTTCTCTTTTCTTTCCTTCTTTCTTTCCTCTCTTTTTTTCCTTTTCCCAATTCAATTTGTTTTTGGCCACTAGGCACTCAGGAAAATGACTAGAAGGAAAACCTCACCTCAAAAGAAAGAATCAGAAACAGTCCTCTCTCCCACAGAGTTACAAAATCTGGATTACAAATGAATGTCAGAAAGCCAATTCAGAAGCACTATTATACAGCCAATGGTGGCTCTAGAAAAAAGCATAAAGGACTCAAGAGACTTCAGGACTGCAGAATTTAGATCCAATCAGGCTGAAATTAAAAATCAATTGAATGCAATGCAATCCAAACTAGAAGTCTTAATGACGAGGGATAACGAGGTGGAAGAACAAGTGAGTGACATAGAACACAAGTTGATGGCAAAGAGGGAAACTGAGGAAAAAAGAGAAAGACAATTAAAAGACCAGGAAGACAGAATAAGGGAAATAAACGACAGCCTGAGGAAGAAAAACCTATGTGAAATTGGGGTTCCCAAGGGTGCCGAAACGGACAGAGGGCCAGAATATGTATTTGAACAAATCATAGCTGAAAACATTCCTACTCTGGGAAGGGAAACAGGCATTCAGATCCAGGAAATAGAGAGATACCCCCCGAAAATCAATAAAAACCGTCCAACACCTCGACATTTAATAGTGAAGCTTGCAAATTCCAAAGATAAAAGGAAGATCCTTAAAGCAGCAAGAGACAAGAAAATCCTGACCTTTATGGGGAGGAGCATTAGGGTAACAGCAGACGTCTCCACAGCGACCTGGCAGCCCAGAAAGGGCTGGCAGGATATATTCAGGGTCCTCCATGAGAAGAACATGCAACCAAGAATACTTTATCCAGCAAGGCTCTCATTCAAAATGGAAGGAGAGATAAAGAGCTTCCAAGACAGGCAGGAACTGAAAGAATATGTGACCTCCAAACTAGCTCTGCAAGAAATTTTAAGGGCGACTCTTAAAATTCCCCTATAAGAAGAAGTTCAGCGGAACAATCCACAAAAACAAGGACTGAATAGATATCATGATGACACTAAACTCATATCTGTTGATAGTAACTCTGAACGTGAACAGGCTTAATGACCCCATCAAAATGCGCAGGGTTTCAGACTGGATAAAAAAGCAGGACCCATCTATAGCTGTCTACAGGAGACTCATATTAGACAGAAGGACACCTACAACCTGAAAATGAAATGTTGGAGAACAATTTACCATTCAAAAGGTCCTCAAAAGAAAGCAGGGGTAGCCATCCTTGTATCAGATAAACTAAAATTTACCCTGAAGACTGTAGTGAGAGATGAAGAGGGACACTAAATCATACTTAAGGGATCTATCCCAGAAGAGGACTTAACAATCCTCAATATATGCCCCGAATGTGGGAGCTCCCAAATATTTAAAGCAATTAGTAACCAAAGTGAAGAAATACTTAGATAATAATACACTTATACTTGGTGACTTCAATCTAGCTCTTTCTACCCTCGATAGGTCTCTAAGCACAACATCTCCAAAGAAACAAGAGCTTTAAATGATACACTGGACCAGATGGATTTCATAGAAATCTACAGAACTTTACATCCAAAATCAACTGAATACACATTCTTCTCAAGTGCACATGGAACTTTCTTCAGAATAGACCACATACTGGGTCACAAATAGGGTCTGAACCGATACCAAGGGATGGGGATCGTCCGCTGCATATTCTCAGACCATAATGCCTTGAAATTAGAACTAAATCACAACAAGAAGTTTGGAAGGACCTCAAACACGTGGAGGTGAAGGATCAACCTGCTAAAAGATGAAAGGGTCAACCAGGAAATTGAGGAAGAATTAAAAAGATACATGGAAACTAATGAGAATGAACATACAACCGTTCAAATTCTTTGGGATGCAGCAAAAGCAGTCCTAAGGGGGAAATATATCACAATACAAGAATCCATTCAGAAACGGGAAACTACTCAAATACAAAAGCTAACCTTACACATAAAGGGGCTAGAGAAAAAAAAGCTGATAGATCCTACACCCAACAGAAGAATAGAGTTAATTAAAATTCGAGCAGAACTCAAAGAAATCGAGACCAGAAGAACTGTGGAACAGATCAACAGAATGAGGAAATGGTTCTTTGAATGAATTAATAAGATAGATAAACCATTAGCCAACCTTATTAAAAAGAAGAGAGAGAAGACTCAAATTAATAAAATCATGAATGAGAAAGGAGAGATCACTACCAACACCAAGGAAATACAAATGATTTTAACAACATATTATGAACAGCCATACACCAATAAATTACGCAATGTAGAAGAAATGGACGCATTCCTGGAAAGCCAGAAACTACCAAAACTGGAACAGGAAAAATAGAAAACCTAAACAGGCCAATAACCAGGGAGGTAATTGAAGCAGTCATCCAAAACCTCCCACGACACAAAAGTCCGGGGCCAGATGGCTTCCCAGGGGAATTCTATCAAACGTTTAAAGAAGAAAACATACCTATCCTACTAAAGCTGTTTGGAAAGATAGAAAGAGATGGAGTACTTCCTAATTCGTTCTATGAAGCCAGCATCACCTTAACTCCAAAACCAGACAAAGACCCCAACAAAAAGGAGAATTACAGACCAATATGCCTGATGAACATGGATGCAAAAATTCTCAACAAGATACTAGCCAATAGGATCCCACAGTACATTAAGAAAATTATTCACCATGACCAAGTAGGACTTATCCCTGGGACACAAGGCTGGTTCAACACTCATAAAACAATCACTGTGATTCATGATATCAGCAAGAGACAAACCAAGAACCATATGATCCTCTCATTAGATGCAGAGAAAGCATTTGACAAAATAGAGCATCCATTCCTGGTCAAAACACTTCAGAGCGTAGGGATAGAGGGAACATTCCTCGACATCTTAAAAGCCATCTAGGAAAAGCCCACAGCAAATATCATTCTCAATGGGGAAGCACTGGGAGCCTTACCCCTAAGATCAGGAACAAGACAGGGATGTCCACTCTGACCACTGCTATTCAAAATAATACTGGAAGTCCTGCCTCAGCAATGAGACAAGAAAAAGAAATAAAGTCATTCAAATTGACAAAGAAGTCAAACTCTCCCTCTTCGCCAATGACATGATACTCTACCTAGAAAAACCAAAAGCCTCCACCCCAGGATAACTAGAACTCATACAGCAATTTGAACTCATACGGCGTTGTAGGATACAAAATCAATGCCCAGAAATCAATGGCATTTCTATACACTAACAATGAGACTGAAGAAAGAGAAATTAGGGAGTCAGTCTCATTTACAATTGCACCTAAAAGCATAAGATACCTAGGAATAAACCTAACCAAGGAGGTAAGGGATCTAAACCCTAAAAACTATAAAAAACTTCTGAAAGAAATTGAGGAAGACACAAAGAGATGGAAAAATATTCCATGCTCATAGATTGGCAGAATTAACATTGTGAAAATATCAATTTTACCAAGGCAATGTTCACCTTTAATGCAAACCCTATCAAAATACCATGGACTTTCTTCAGAGACTTAGAACTAATTATTTTAAGATTTGTGTGGAATCAGGATCCCTGGGTCATGCAGCGGTTTGGCGCCTGCCTTTGGCCCAGGGCACGATCATGTAAATCCAGGATTGAATCCCATGTCAGGCTCCTGGTGCATGGAGCCTGCTTCTCCCTCTGACTGTGTCTCTGCCTCTCTCTCTCTCTTTTTGTGACTATCATAATAAAAAAAGACTTGTGTGGAATCAGAAAAGACCCTGAATAGCGAGGCGAATTTTAAAAAAGACAACCATATCTAGGGGCATCACAATGCCAGATTTCAGGGTGTACTACAAAGCTGTGGTTCAAGACAGTGTGGTACTGGCACAAAAACAGACAAATGGATCAATGGAACAGAAGAGAGAACCCAGAAGTGGACCCTGAACTTTATGGTCAACTAATATTCGATAAAGTTGGAAAGACTATCGATTGGAAGAAAGACAGTCTCTTCAATAAATGGTGCTGGGAAAATGAACATACACATGCAGAAGAAAGAATGAAACTACACCACTCTCTTTCACCATACACAAAAATAATCTCAAAATGAATGAAAGATCTAAATGTGAGACAAGAGTCCATCAAAATCCGAGAGGAGAACACAGGCTATATCTTTTTTTGAACTTGGCCACAGTAACCTCTTGGAGATACATCCACGAAGGCAAAATAAACAAAAGCAAAAATGAACTATTGTGGTTTCATCAAGATAAGAAGCTTTGGCACAGCAAAGGATACAGTCAACAAAACTAAAAGACAACCTACAGAATGGGAGAAGATATTTGCAAATGATGTATCAGATAAAGGGTTAGTTTCAAAGATCGATAAAGAACTTCTTAAAATCAACAACAAAGAGACAAAGAATCCAATCATGAAATGGGCAAAAGACATGAAGAGAAATCTCACAGAGGACGACATTGCCATGGCCAACATAAACATAAAATGCTCTGCATCACTTGCTATCATGGAAATACAAATCAAAACCACAATGAGGACCACCTCACACCAATGAATGGGGATAATTAACAAGGCAAGAAAAAAACAAATGTTGGAGAGGATGCACAGAAAAGGGAAGACTCTTACACTTTTGGTGGTAATGTGAACTGGTGCAACCACTCTGGAAAACTGTCTGGAGGTTCCTCAAAGATTTAAAAATAGAACTGCCCTATGACCCAACAATTGCACTGTTGGGGATTTACCTCAAAGATTCAGATGCAATGAAACGCGGGGACACCTGCACCCCGATGTTCATAGCAGCAACGTCCACAATAGCCAAAATGTGGAAGGAGGCTTGGAGTCCTTTGAAAGATGAATGGATAAGGAACATGTGGTTTATGTATACAATGGAATATTACTGAGCCATTAGAAACGACAAATACCCACCTTTTGCTTCAACCTGGATGAAACTGGAGGGTTTGACGCTGAGTGAAGTAAGTCAATCGGAGAAGGACAAACATATGTTCTCATTCAATTGGTTAATATAAATAATAGTGAAAGGGAATATAAGGGAATGTAAAGAAATGTGTGGGAAATATCAGAAAGGGAGACAGAACATAAAGACTCCTG
Organism: Canis lupus baileyi; assembly: GCF_048164855.1. Lineage (NCBI taxonomy): Eukaryota > Metazoa > Chordata > Mammalia > Carnivora > Canidae > Canis > Canis lupus. Next base: position 33,994,105 of record NC_132872.1, on the reverse strand, counting down.
ACTCTGAGAAAGGAACAAGGGATGCTGGAAGGCGAGGAGGGCAGGGGGTGCGGGTGAATGGGTGACGGGCACTGAGGGGGGCACTTGCCGGGATGAGCCTGGGTGTTACTCTGCTTGTTGGTAAATTGAACACCAATAAAAAATAAATTTATTTTTTAAAAAAAGTTCAAACAACTAAATATTTATGCTGCAAACATAGGAGTACCTAAATATAGAAACCAATTAATGACAAACGTACAGGAACTCACTGATAATAATACAATGACAGGGGATTTTACCACAAAATGATGGCAATGGACTGACCGTCTATGCAGAAAATCAACAGGGGAACAATTACCTTGACACACTGGACCACAGGGACTCAAAGGATATAGTCTGAACATTTCATCCTAAAGCAGAACACACATTCCTTTCAAGTGCACATGGGACATTCTCCAGAACAGATCATATCATGGCCCACAAATCAGCCATCAACAGGTACAACAGGTACAAAAAGGTTGATATCACACCCTGTACATTTTCAGACCACGACGCTAAGAAACTTGAAGTCGACAGTAAGAAAAAATTTGGACAGACCAAAAATACGTGGAGATTATGAACATCCTACTAGAGAATGAATGGGGCAACCAGGAAATTAAGGAGGAAATATAAAACAAATGAAAATGAAAACATGTTTCTCCAAACGTCTGGGATGTAGCAAAGGCAGTCCTAAGAGGGAAGTACATAGCAATCCAGGCCTACCTCAAGAAATAAGAAGTCTCCAATACACAACCTAACCCTACACCTAAAGGAGCTGGTAAAGCAATAGCAAACAAAGCCTAAAGCCTACAGAAGAAGGGAAAAAATAAAGATGAGAACAGAAATAAACAATACAGAAAAAACAAAACAGTAGAATGGAATAACGAATCTAAGAGCTGGTTCTTTTTTTTTTGATAGTCACACAGAGAGATAGAGAGAAAGGCAGAGACACAGGCAGAGGGAGAAGCCGGCTCCATGCACCGGGAGCCCAACGTGGGATTCGATCCCGGGTCTCCAGGATCGCGACCTGAGCCAAAGGCAGGCGCCAAACCACTGCGCCACCCAGGGATCCCTAAGAGCTGGTTCTTCAAAATAATTAATAAAATGTATCAAGCCCTAGCCAGCCATATCAATGAGAAAAGAGAAAACCTAAATAAATAAAATCACAAATGAGAGAAGAGAGATCACAATCAACACCAGAAAAATAAAACAATTATAAGGGAATACTATGAAAGATTATATGCTAACAAACTGGGAGACCTGGAAGAAATGGACAAATCCCTAGAAATGTGCAAACGAGCAAAACTGAAATAGGAAGAAATAGAAAATATGAACAGACCCATAATTAGCAAAGAAACAGAATCAGTAAGGCACCTGGGTGCCTCAGTGGTTGAGCATCTGCTTTAGCTAAGGTCATGTTCCCTACTCCTGGGGGATCACGTCCTACATCAGGCTCCCCGCATGGAGCCTCATTTTCCCTCTGCCTATAACTCTGCCTCTCTGTGTCTCTCATGAATACGTAAATAAAGGTGCAGCCACTGTGGAAAACAGTCTGGAGGGTCCTTGAGAAGTTAAAGATAGGGGATCCCTGGGTGGCACAGCGGTTTGGCAACTGCCTTTGGCCCAGGGCCTGATCCTGGAGACCCGGGATCGAATCCCACGTCGGGCTACTAGTGCATGTAGCCTGCTTTTTTCTCTGCCTGTGTCTCTGCCTCTCTCTCTCTGTGACTATCATAAAAAAAATTTTAAAAAAGAAGTTAAAAATAGAGCTACCCTACGATTCCAAAATTGCACAGCTAGGTATTTACCCTGAGGATACAAAAGTAGTTTAGTAGATTCGAAGGGGAACACGCAGCCCAGTGTTGGTAGCAGCATTATCAACAACAGCGAAACTGTGTATACAGCCCAGATGTCCATCGACGATGAATGGGCAGAGACAATGTGGTAAATATACACACTGCAACATCACTGGGTCATCAGAAGGGATGAAATGAAGCCATTTACAATGACGTGGGAGAAGTAGAAGGGACTTACACTAAATGAACTCAGTCAGTCAGAGTAAGACAGGTACCAAATACCATACAATTGCATTCACATGTGAATTTTAAGAAACCAAACTGGCAAAGGGGCAAATGGGGGGATGAGAGATGCAAACCAAGATACACACTCTTAACCACACAAAATAATCTAATAAATACCAGAGGAAGGTGGGGCGGATGGGGAATCAGGGGATGGGAATAGTGGAGGTCACCTCTGACCAGTACCAGGCATTGTATTCAAGGGTTGAATCACTATGTTGTAAACCTGAAACTATATCATACTCTGTTTACAAAGAGGAATTCAAGTAAAACTTTAAAATAATAATTGGTAGTATAGAGGATACATGTGCGCACTAGAGATAAAATCAGAAAGGCAACTGAAAATCCAAACAAAACTCTTTAGAGCCACAAACCCCTCCTTAGCTGAGCTCAGGAGAAGCCTGCCATGCCTATTCTCACCCCAGCAGAAGCCTGGATTTTGATTCTCTGGGGAGGCCACTGACTTGGTGGAGTCAGGCTATCTTTGAAACCAAAACCTAAATAGAGTGCATAAAACTAAACTGCCCAAGATGCTAGGAGTCCCAGTGCAGGCACATGCCAAGACCCAAACTCTAACCATACACAGACATAACCCTTACCCTACACTTAAGCCTAATGTTAACCTAACCCTTAAACAAGAACTATCACTAATCAAAAACCAAACACAAACCCCAAGACCGAAACACATTCACTGAACCTTCCTGCCAACCCTCACCCTAACTCCTAAACCTATTCTAAATTCTTAACCCTGACCCTTACCTTAAGTCTAACCCTAACCTCTAACCATAACCTTAACTTAATGTACTCAAATTGTATTCCTAAACTTAACCTGTACCCTAACCCTAACCCTCTAATACTAATCCTATCTCATACCCAAAAGTGTACCCTAACCCGTACCCTAAAACTAATCCCTAACCCACTGCCTAGCCCTCTCTTAACCTTTTTCAAGCCGTTCCCTGACCCTGAACTGACCCTAAACCTAACCGCTACCAAACACTAACCCTAATTCTATCCCTAACCCCTATCCTAAACCTAACCCTCGCCCTAACACTAAATCTAGCCGTAACTTTTACTCTAACCCCTAACCCTAACCCCTGACCCTAACTCACACCCTAAACCCTAACCGCAAACCTAGCCCAAACCTAACTCTCACGATAACCCAAACCCCAACTCCTAACCTCCTGCCCTAATCCCTAAAGTCTAAACCCTATCTGTAACTCTAACTCCTGTCCCTCACACAAACCCCCATCCTAACTCCTAACCACTGACCCTTACCCTTATCCCTCACTCTAACCTCTAATCCGTAACCATAAGCATAATAATAACCCTAACATCTAACTTAAGCCTAACCACCAAATGCCTCCCCTCCCCTGACCCTACCATTCATTCTACCCATTCACTTACCCTATGGTTCTGAGGAGTCCCTACTGATATGGACGTGGTCCGAATGGCACCTCCAGAGTCCTCCAGGATGTCCTGTGGAAGACGGGTTCCTGTGAGTGCAGACGTGGCCCCACGTGTTCCAGAGACTTAGTCAGCGGGTCCTGAGTATGCCGGGTCTCCTGTCACCGTGGGTATGCCTCACATCCTCTGGAAGCCTCACAGCAGGTTCTCAGGAGGCCCGGGGCTCCTGTCAGCCTGGACATGGCCCCATGTCCCCTGAAAACTCACCGCAGGTCCTGAGGAGGCTGTGGGTTCCTGTCAGCCTAGATGCAGCCCCATGTCTCCCAAAGCCAAAGTGCAGGTCTTGAGGAGGACGGGGGTCCTCTCAGTCTTGACGTGGCCCCACATTTTCCTCAGCCTCACCATAAGACCTGAGGAGGTTAGGAGCTCCTGTCAGCATGGACGTGGCCCCAAATCAGACCAGTCCTTCACAGTGCATCCTGAGGAGGCCGGAGACTCCTGTCAGTGTGGATTCGGCATCCACATTTTTCTTAGGCCTCACCACAGGCTCTGACAAGGCTGGGGTCTTTTGTCCGCACGGACGCATCCCCATATTTCCCAACATCTACACCGGGGGTCCTGAGGACATCAGTGTCCGGTTGTGTGGACGTGGCCCCACGTCCTCCTGAAGCATCACCACAGGTTCTGAGGTGGCCGAGGCTCCTGTCACTGTGGATGCGGCCCCCAGCTTCCAGAAGCCTCAACTTATGTCCTGAGGGGCCCATTAGCTCCTGCCAGAGTGAACGCGGCACCACATCTTTCAGAAGCCTCCCCGCGTGTCCTGAGGAGACCGGGACTCCTGTCATCATGAACGCTGCCCAGTATCCCCCTGAAGACTCCCCGCAGATTCTGAGGAAGCTGTGGCTCATCAGCGTGGACGTGTCCCCACGTCTTACTCAGGCCTCCCCAGCACAGGCTTGCTCCTGTTAGTGCAGGCAGATGAGGACTACTGCACATGCGTGCCCTCTGGGTGGTGCCTGGGCTCAGGCGCCCCCTGCGGGATGCTCAGGCGCTGCAGGAGGCTGTGCAGGAGGCAGAGTGCCCATCCCCAGGCCCACCTCTGCCTCCTTCCAGGCTCCAGCTGGGGCCTGTTATCTGCAGAAACGTCTGACTGAAAAGGAGCCCAACACCCAGCTTCCCCAAAAATACTTAAGGAGAAGGAATTGGAGCCCAAAAAGCGAAATGAAATGTGGACCAGACTTTTACTACGTCCTGTAAAACTCACTCAACCCTCTTCCACTGTGGGCGGGACAACGGGCTGGTGCAGCTGCCCTGGAAACAGTGTGGAGGCTCCTCAGGAAGTTACAAATAGAGCCGCCCTGCGACCAGCAGGTGTACAGCCTGGAGCTCACTCTGAAGATACAGATGCAGTGAGACGTGGGACAACTGCACCCCAATTTCCACAGCAGCCGTGTCCACAGTAGCCACACTTGGGAGGAGCCTCGGTGCCCTCTGCCAGATGATGGATAAAGAGGATGGGAGATAGATGATGGTCATAGAGAGAGGAATGGTACTCAGCTATCAAAGAGAAGGAAATCTTGCCATTTGCAATGACGTGGATAGAACTAGAAGGATCATCCTAAGTGAAATATGTCAGTCGGAAAAGAGAATGACCGTGTGGTGTCATTCATAGCTGGAATTAAAGAAGCAAAGCAGATGAACATCTGTGAAGGGAAGGAAAAACAAATAAGATGAAAACAGATGCAGGAAACACAGACTCTTAATTAAAGGAAACAAACTGGGGATCCCTGGGTGGCGCAGCAATTTGGCGCCTGCCTTTGGCTCAGGGCGCGATCCTGGAGACCCGGGATCGAAACCCACATCGGGCTCCCGGTGCATGGAGCCTGCTTCTCTCTCTGCCTGTGTCTCTGTCTGCAACCCCCCCCCCCTCTCTCTCTGTGCGTGTGTGTCTATGGTAAATAAATAAATACGTAATTAAAAAAAATAAAGGAAACAAACTGAGTGTCGCTGCTAGGCGGGGACGGGGGAGGGGATAACATGGGACCAGCATGAAGGAGGGCACGAGTACTGCGGTTATCTCCAACTGTTTAATCCCTGAATTCTTCCTCTGAAAGTATAATACACTATACGTTAATTAATTGGGTTTAAATTAAATTAAGTTAAAAAAATCTGTTGTATCAGAACACGTTTCCTACTGGACTCTCTGTTCTGTTCCTTCACCTTATGCTGGGACCAACCCACATGGATGTGGTTTGTTAAGTAGGCATCAGGCCTCATCCATGGACCAGCCCAGGGCGAGAACTCACGACCCTGATATCAGGACCGGAGGTGAGGTCAGGAGTCGGATGCTTAACTGATGGAGCCAGGAGGGGTCCTGAGGAAAACACTGCTTTATCCTGTGTCTCTGTGACATCGTTTGAAATAGGAAAGTGCTGCGTCCCACTCTGTCCTGCTTTTCCAATACTGATTTGCTGTCCGGGGTCATTTGTGGGGGCGGATGGATGTTATGGGTTTTTTTTTCCTATTTATAGGATGTGCCACCATGATTTGACAGGAATGACATTTAAATTGAGGGTGGCTTTAGGAACTGCGGACATTTTCACACGATGAGGCTCCCAACCCACGAGCCCAGGACGGCCTCCCAAAACCTGGTATGGCTAAGTGCACAAGTCTTGTGCTCCTTTGGTTCAGTCTCATTTATTCTCTGTGATGCTCCTGAGAAGGGAGTCACGTCCGTCATTTCCTTCCTGAGGGCTCATTGTCAGGACACAGCAAGCCCCACAATAGAATAAAAACTGAGCCCAGACCAACGGCAGGAAGCTTCTATTAGAACAGATCTCAATGCCCTTGAAGGCCCCATATCAAAATGTAAACTGAACTTGAGGAATTGCTCCAGCCCTTTGGGAGTTCCCCGAGACCAGCCCTTAAAACTAAGCTAAAACCAACCTCGGGGTCCAAGTCCCTGCTCCGCTCTGTTGGGTATACTTGGACACAAGCTCGAGCTTGTAAATAAACCCTCGTGTGTTTGCATCAGTGTCAGCTTCTTGGTGGTTTCTCAGATTCGCAATCTTGGGCACAACAGTCTGAGATAAAAAAACAAAACCAAAAGAAGCTCGGATGCAGGTAGAGTGGACACAGGGTTCTGAGAGCAGCGGCGGAGACCCGGGGGCTTGGGGGCTCTTCTCTGGAGGCCCCAGCAGACAGGGGGGTGGGATGCTCAGCCCAGAGCCAGAGGACCTAGCATCCCCACCGGCATCCCGCCCATCAGGGCCGGGTCTCAGGGAGCAGCCCAGCGCTGCCCGCTTGAGCCCAGAGACGCTGACGCCCACCCCCCCTCTGACCCCCGCAGGATCAACTCCTAGGCAGATGTGGACCTGACAATCAGCACCACGGCCCATCCCCACACCCCACACAGCCCATTTGCTGCCGCCAAGTTGTTGGACCACAGAGGCTGCAGAGCTTCAGCTCTGCTTGGAATGTAGGGTCTAGATTCCTTTGTACACTGTGTTCTTTTTTAATTTATTTTCTTTGATTCTTTTTTATTAATTGCCTTATTTTAATTTTTTGTATGTACCTTATATATTTCTTTTTTTACTTTCATGGTACTTTAATTGTTTTTCATATTTTGGGATTTAGAATCTTTTAACAAGCAGGCTAAAATAATCTGTTTTTTTTTGGGGGGGAGGGCAGTTGTTATTGTTTTTCTTGATTTTTCTTTTTCTTTCTTCTTTCTTTTTTGGAAAAAATAATGAGATTGAGAAATTCTCCTCCATAAAATAACATGAAGTAGTGCTCACAGCCAGGAAGTTCATCAATAAACATATATGATGTCTAACTACAGTTTAAAGCAATGATTATAAAGATAGCAGCTGGGCTGGAAAAAGAGCACAGAAGTAAACTAGAGAATCCCTTACTGTAGAAATAAAAGAACTTAAATCAAGTCAGTCCAACGTTAAAAATTCTATAACTGAGATGTAGTCCCAAGTGGAAGTCTTCAAAACAAGAAAGGTTATGGACCAAAGAGGCAGACTTAGGGAGTTCAGCCACTTATTAAAACTATAACATTCATATCATAGGAGACTCAGAAGATGAAGAGAGAGAAAAGGTGGACCTTGATCAGCCATTAGCAACGACAAATACCCACCATGTACTTCAAGGTGGATGGAACTGGAAGGTATTATGCTGAGTGAAGTAAGACAATCAGAGAAGGACAAACATTGTATGTTCTCATTCATTTGGGGAATATAGTGAAAGGGAATATAAGGGAAGGGAGTAGAAATGTGTGGGAAATATCAGAAAGGGAGGCAGAACATAAAGTCTTCTAACTCTGGAAATGAACTAGGGGTGATTGAATGGGAGGAGGGCAGGGGTGAGGATGAATGGGTGACGGGCACTGAGGGGGGTACTAGACGGGATGGGAACTGGGTGTCATTCTATATTTGGCAAATTGAACACCAATAAAAAATAAATTTATTATTAAAAAAAAGAAAGAGTGGCACCTGGCTGGCTGAGTTAGTTAAGCTTCTACTTTAGGCTCAGATCATGATCCAGGTCCCAGGGCAGGCTCCCTGTTCAGCATGGAACCTGTCACCCTCTCCCTCTACCCCTCTCGCTCATGCTTTTTCTCCTCTCTCTCTCTCATATAAATAAATAACATCTTTGAAAAAAAATTAAACAAACCTAGAGGGAAGAGAAATCTCCCATGTAGAAGAATTTCAAAGAATTTGTGCAGACATTCCACCGTCAAGTTCATGAGCATACCTTCCCACTCTTATTTGTGCAATACACATGGTAACTTCCTTCTAAAAATATATTATGAAATACCTAAAATAATAATGATAATATACTAATAATAATAAAAATAATAATAAAAATAACAAAAATGAATCAGTTTACTACGGAGAAAGCTGACAAACACTACCTTAGCAAGATGATCAGATCGATACCACGACTGATAAATCATGTGATAGTATCTATCCTTTATATGATATAATAAAAATGGCAGTATATCTCTGTATATAATCCACAAAAACAGTTCAATCATGAGATAAACGACAGACATGTCCCAACTGAGGGAAGTTTTTCAAAATACTCTCCTTCTCAAAGTGTTCCAGTTCAACAACAACAAAAAGGCTGAAAGACTGTCACAATCCAGAGGAGCCTAAGAAAACATGAGGACAAATGGAATGTAATACGAGGGATGGTAACTTAGCAAAAACTAAGGAAATCTGAATAAAGTATGGTCTTTGGTTAATGCGACTATTTTAATATTGATTCATTAGCTAATATTTGTACTGTACTAATATAAGATATCAATAATTGGAGAAATTGAGTGCCAGTGCATGTGAATGCACTATACTATCTTCTCAATTTCCCTATAAATCTTTGTTTTTTTCCTAATAAATAAGATTTATTTTGAAAATTGACTTAAATGAATCAGGCTCCAAGTGTGAAGACATTTTAAGAATAGTTGAATTAACTTTTGCCTTATTCTTAAAGAGTTCCTTTGATGGAAACAAAGTAAGAATTTTACATCAGAAGGAAAGAAAAACACTTATGACCACGTATAATGCATCCTCAACCTGAAAAGCAGGAACGGATAATAAATAGCAAAAATCAGATAAAAATAATTCTAGTATAATAGACACCATACTGCAAGTGCATTTAAAATTAGCAATGGGGGATCCCTGGGTGGCATAGCGGTTGGGCGCCCGCCTTCGGCCCAGGGCGCAATCATGGAGACCCGGTATCGAGTCCCACGTCGGGCTCCCAGTGCATGGAGCCTGCTTCTCCCTCTGCCTGTGTCTCTGCCTCTCTCTCTCTCTGTGACTATCATAAATAAATAAAAGAAAAAGAATAAAAAAATAAAATTAGCAATGCATAACATTTATTTCCTTGACATTTGTCTTCCAAAGAGTTCACAGTGTTTCAGTGTCAGTTGAAATAGGGGAAGAATCTCAGGGAAGAATCCTTCACATAATAATAGGACCATTGGTAATAATGTCTCTCAGTTCATTCCAAATCCATAAAGATGCATTTCCTGATGAGTGACTGAACTGTGAAGAAAGAGATGAGAAACCCTCATCCCTCTGAATTACTTGTGTCAGAATATTTTAACCATAGTACTACAGATAGTAGTAAATTATCCTTATTAACAGGAAATACATCTCAGATTGGAATCTGAGCAATCAGATGTGCAGAGATAAAACTCTATGACTCGCTCCTCAACTTTTAAGGACAAAGGAGAGCTTTTCTATGTACAAAGTCAGTTGTCAAGATAGCCTCAGGGAATAAGATTCTGCAGCTTCGAATCCCGCTGCACAGCTGGGACGCCCGTGCTCCAGGTCTTCCTGATCCCAAATCACTGGGTCTGTTGCCCAACACAGGATACCACGCTGAGGTTATTTGCAATTGCTCTCTTAGGAGCTCTGGGGAAGGGGGAAGGAGCTAGATAGGTGGGACAGGAAGCAAGGAGGCTGAGAAAATTAAGGCCATTCCAATTTAAATTCAGCATTAGCACACGCCCAGCCATCCCAGGCCCCTGTGAAGAAGAGCTGAAATTTACATGCCTTCAGTTACAGGAAAAAAACAAAAGTTTACAGCTTAATGTCCTAGAAAGCCCCACAATTGAATCAAAACTAAGCCCATGCCAAGGACTGGAACCGTCTATTAGAATGAGAGCAGAGCTCAATACCCTTGAAGGCCCCATATCAAAATGTCAACAGAACTTGAGGAATTGCTCCAGCCCTCTGTAGGACCCCAAGACAAGCCCTTAAAACTAAGCTAAAACCCACCTCGGGGTCCAAGTCTCTGCTCCGCTGTGTTGGGAGTACTTGGACGGAAGCTCGACTTTGGAAATCAATCCTTGTGTGTTTGCATTGGTATCAGATACTTAGTGGTTTCTCGGATTCGCAATCTTGGGCACAACACTCCCATGTTCCCTCCCACCTTGGCTGAACCCCTATCCCCTCCCATGCAGGGTGAAACTCAGTCACCTCCCCGCCCACAACAGCTGGGCACAAGCCGTCACACAGTTCCCACGGGCCCGGTGGGCACTCCCGTCATCCCTGGACTTCCCGAGGAAGGAAGGAGGTTTCCACAGGACACACTCCCATTGTGGCCCCAGGGCACCCTGCCCAGCATGGCAGCTCGTGACATGTCGGGGTCTGTATCCCTGGCGCCTGTTCCTCCTCCCTGGTTTTCCCACAGGAAATGAAGGAGGATACCCTTTTCTTCTCCAGGGACATCACGGAAGTAGACCTGGACGTCAACAGGACGTTGGGCAGCCACATCATGTTTTAGTACTACTAGGGGGTCGGGTGAGGCTGCTTGTACAGGGGGCTTTGGCGCCCCAGGGGCTTCTGGGTAGGGAAAATAGGGCCTCTGTGCCAGGGGGAGGAACGGCAGCCAACAAGACACTGCTCAATGGTAGGGTGATTGGGATGACCCCCGTGCCCACCCCCCGGGCATCAGGGATGAGTGGCCAGTAGGATGGGGCCTCCAGGGGTTGCATGGGAGCTGAACACCAAAAGGGATAGGGACGGCCCCATGAGAAGCAGGGGATGGGGTGGGGGATGTGGGGGGCAGAGACCGGACCTGGGGGCCAGGCAGCATGGCCGCGGCTGGAGCAGGACACACATCGATCCCATGAGGGTCGGATGGGTCAGAGTGACACCCACTCTCGGTACTTTATATATTTCTAAATTCTATGCATTTAATTTGAGACAATTTGCAATTTGAAAGCATACACATTATGATGACCCCCAGATAATGCCCCCGGTCCAGCCAGACACCTGCACTGACCACACCGTGCCCCAGGGGAAGGTGTCAAAACAAACCCCAGACTGGGGTCCCCTTTAACTGTAGAAGTCTCCTTCTGCATCTTAGGGGAAGGAGATACCCTGTGTCCGCAGGCCCCCCATGACATCCCCCTCATTCCCCACTCCTACTCCACAGCCCTACATCATCATTCCCAATGGCTTCCCACCTACACCATCCCCCTCACACCCACACAGCCCCACGCAAACCCAACCCACACTATACCCCAACACCATCCCCCTACACCATCCCCCACACTCCACCACAATCATACCCCTGCCCCCACACCATCCACCCCCACACCATTTACCCCCAGCAAGGACCAGGTGCAGGTGACCCCTGTGGGACATGCTCAGCCTCCCGGCATTTCTCTGCAGACCCTGATCCCATCAGAAGCCCGGGTGTCTCAAAGAGTACCAAAGGGTTGCAGAGAGGAGGAAAGACAGGGAGCCCCCGACAGGGTGGGTGCAGGTGAGTGGTTCAGAGGATGCACCGTGCCCTGCCTCTGCACACTGTCCCTCCTGGAGGGCGGCACACCCTGCACAGGACACCAGCCCCTATCCCATAGGGACCTGGGCTGGCCTGGCCCTGGGCTCTGTGGGGGCTGAGTTGATTTGAGCCCCTCCAGGCCCAACACAAAGACTAATGGGATCCAGCCCCCCATGGCCCTGGCCAGCCCTGGATTCTGGCCCCAGGCTGAGCGAGCCCTCTCACAGCTGGATGTGGCCTCTTAGGCCCTGGGCGTACCCCACAGATCCAGGTCACTCACCTAGGGCGCCCTTTGGATCCTGGGACACCCCAGGGTGGGGAGAGCAGGAGTAGGCCGGTGGGCCCCACCCGCACCAACACCAGGAGGCAGGCTGCTCCAGGTGCTGGGGCCACTGGGAGCCCAAGCCGGGGTCCAGCTGCCCTGCAGGGACCCAGTGCAAGAGCCCATGAGCTGCAGGTCCAGGTCAGCTCTGCTGTCCTCAGAACCGTCTCTCAGGCTGAAACCTCAGGACATATGCCCCCACCCAGATTCCACACAACTCCCAGGTGGGGGACTCCAGCACCCGCCCCCCCCAACCCGTGTCATTCTTTCCCTCCCCTAAAGGACAGAAATCTCTCCCTCCCCAGGGGAAGTTCAGAATCGGCATGCAGTTTTGGGGGACACAAAGCAGGGTTACATTGTTATGAGCTCATTTCCGATTAGGGTGTGCACAGCGGCCTGACTATGGTGGGGCAGCCCCTTAAGCCATAAGCAGGTCATGTGGGGGTCATCCTGGAGGTGGCAGGTGTAGCATAAAATGGAATCAGTCCTGCTCTGCTTGTCCAGGGCTAGGAGATTTTTGTTAAATTTCCTGGGTCCCACACTTGCAGCTCATGCACCTGGGCCACCCTCACCAGGTAGACTCAGCCTGCACACCTTGTGGTGCGGGATCTCTCACACCAGCGTGTGGAGGGCACCCTCCTTGCCCGAGTGAGTAGGGGCTGGGTGAGCATGGGGCTCAGCCTGAAGGCCAGGCAGCACAGTAGACCGAGGAACCCAACCCCGTCCCCACCCCAACTCCCACACACAGGCAGCCCCTGGGCTCCCCGCCATGTGCACCCAGCTCCTCAGGAGCTCCCCGCATGGCGGCCCCGAGTTTGGCTCCCTGCTGGAGAGGCATCGGGGAGAAGAGAAGCAGCCGCCATTGGCGGGCCACAGTTCGGGACATGAGAATGTGGCTGAGCTGGACCTTCCAGCTCAGCTGCCCCTCCAGTGGAATGTCACTGCACAAGCGAGCACCAGGTCGGCCAGGAGTGCCTGGCTAGCCGTCCAGCTCCAGCACCAGAAATGATATTGTACCAACCATTTCGGCATCAGGGTGACCCAGCCAGAGGATCTGATAGCTGCATGTGATAGCTGCATGAGATAGACACACACACACCCCAAAACCAACAAAAGTCAGAATACCCCCAGTGTTGTCAAACAGCTCCCGGATGATTCCATACACGACGCTGTGGTCCCAAGAGGATACATGGAAGGCGGTATAAAGCATGACTGCAGAGGTGCGGGAGGTATGGAGATGTGACTGCTGGGTTTCAACAAGGAGCGCAGAGGGTCAGGAAGGGGGGGCCAATCCTAGGAAAGGATACCAGGTTGCTGTAAAGGCTACGGATGGTGAAATCTGTCCTCCTCCGTTTCAGCTTCTGGTTTTCCTCCTAAATGCCATTTTCCGCAATCATAATAGCAAAAATTTATTTTATGTTTTTAAATTTCTTTTTATTGGAGTCCAATTTGTATGAATTCTTTCTTCAGCAATGGTGTCATTCAGGATAGAAGGAGAGAGAAAGATTGTCCCAGACAAGCAAAATATAAAGGAGTTCAGGACCACTTAACCAGTCCAGTAAGGAATTTTAAGAGGGACTGTTCTAGTGGGTGAAAAGAAGACACCAAAAGCAACAAAGACTACAAAGGACCAGAGAACGTCACCAGAAACACCAACTCTACCGGTAACACAAAGGCAATAAGTTCATATCTTTCAATAATCACTCTGAATGCTGATAGACAAAATGCTCCAATCAAATGATAGAGGGTATCTGAGTGGCTTAAAAAGCAGGATCCGGGATGCCTGGGTGGCACAGGGGTTGAGCCTCTGCCTTTGACTCAGGGTGTGATCCTGGAATCTGGGATCCAGTCCCATATTGGGCTCCTGGTGGGGAGCCTACTTGTCTCTCTGCCTAATTTTCTGCCTCTCTCTGTCTCTCTCTCTCTCTCGCTCATAAATAAAATCGTTATTAAAAAAACCAGATCAAAAAAAAAAATAAAAAAAAATAAAAAAACCAGATCCATCGGTATGCTGCCTACAAGATGCTCACGTTAGACCTATAGACACCGGGAGATTTAAAGTAGGGCATGGAAAACCATCTATAAAAGTAATGGATATCAGGGGATCCCTGGGTGGTGCAGCAGTTTGGCGCCTGCCTTTGGCCCAGGGCGCGATCCTGAAGACCCGGGATCGAATCCCACATTGGGCTCCCGGTGCATGGAGCCTGCTTCTCCCTCTGCCTATGTCTCTGCCTCTCTCTCTTTCTCTCTCTGTGAATATCATAAATAAATAAAAAAATTAAAAAAAGTAATGGATATCAAAAGAAAGCTGGAAGACCCATACTTATATCAGACTAACTAGATTTGAAACCAAACCCTGGGAGACACCTGGTGGCTCAGTGGTTGAGCATCTGCCTTAAGATCAGGGGGTGATCCTGGAATCCAAGGATCGAGTCCCACATCGGCCTCCCTTTCGGGAGCCTGCCTGTCCTTCTGCCTATATTTATGCCTCTTCTTCTCTGTGTATCTCTCATGAATAAATAAATAAAATATTTACATTTCAATAAAGAAAGAACAAATACTGTAAAAAGCGATGAAGAAGGGCATTATTTCATAATTTAAAAGACCCTCTACAAGATCAGAAAACTAAATATTTATGCTGCCAACATGGGAGTACCTAAATATAGAAACCAATTAACAACAAATGTACAGAAACTCACTGATGATAATACAATGACAGGGGATTTTAACACCTACTTATGGCAATGGACCGATCGTCCATAGAGAAAATCAACAAGGGAAAAATAGCCTTGACACACTGGACCACAGGGACTCAACAGATATAGTCTGAACATTTCAACCTAAAGCAGAATACACATTCCTTTCAAGTGAACATGGGACATTCTCCAGAACAGATCATATCATGGCCCACAAATCAGCCATCAACAGGTACAACAGGTACAAGAAGGTTGATAGCACATCCTGTACATTTTCAGAACACGACGCTATGAAAATCGAAGTCGACAGTAAGAAAAGATTTGGACATAGCAAAAATACGTGGAGATTATGAACATCCTACTAGAGAATGAATGGGGCAACCCGGAAATTAGAGAGGAAATTTAAAACAAATGAAAATGAAAACATTTTTCTCCAAACCTCTGGGTTGTAGCAAAGGTAGTCCTAAGAGGGAAGTACATAGCAATCCAGGCCTATCTCAAGAAACAAGAAGTCTCCAATACACAGCCTAACCCTATACCTTAAGGATCTGGAAAAGGAATAGCAAACAATGCCTAAAGGCTATAGAAGAGGGGAAAAAATGAAAGCAGAAATAAACAATACAGAAACAACAAAGCAGTAGAATGGAATAACGAAACAAAGGGACGGTTCTTCAAAACAATTAAGAAAATGGATCAAGCCCTAGCCACCCTTATCAACGAGAAAAGAGAAATGACCTAAATAAATAAAACCACAAATGAGAGAAGAGAGATCACAATCAACACCAGAAAAATTAGACAATTATAAGGGAATACTATGAAAGCGTATACGCTAACATACTGGGAGACCTGGAGAAAATGGACAAATGCCTAGAAATGTGCAAATGAGCAAAACTGAAATAGGAAGAAATAGAAAATGTGAACAGACCCACAACTAGCAAAGGAATTGAATCAGCAATGCACCTGGGTGCCTCATTTGTTGAGCATCGACTTTGGCTCAGGTCATGATCCCGGGGTCCTCGGGAATCAAGTCCCACATCAGGCTCCCCGCATGGAGCCTCAATTTCCCTCTGCCTATAGCTCTGCCTCTCTGTGTCTCTCACGAATACATAAATATAATCTTTAAAAAAGAAAAAAGATGAAAAGATGAGAAAGGACCCAAATAAAATCACAAATGAGAAAAGAGAAATAACAACCAACACTAGAGAAACACAAACGATTATAAGAGAACATTATGAAAAATTATATGCCAGCAACCTAGAACCTGGAAGAAATAGATCAATTCCTAGAAATATTTAACACAGCAAAAATAAAAAAGGAAGAAATAAGAAACTTGAACAGACAGATAACCAGAAAAGAAATTGAATCAGCAATCAAGGGTCTCCCAACAGGAGACGCTTAGAACAATAGAACAGAATGGAAATCCGAAACAAGATACAAACCTGTAACTCTATGATCCATTAATCGACAAGTTAGGAAGGAATATCCAAAGGCCGAAAGACAGTCTCATCAACAAACCCTAACCCTGAGCCCAGGATAAGAACAAATGGTGTTGGGAAAACCAGGCAACCACATGCAAAAGAATGAAACTGGACCACTTTCTTACACCATATATATAAAAAATGAATTCAAAATGGATGAAAGACCTAAATGTGAGACCTGAAACCATACAAAGAAGAAAAGATAGGCAGCAACGTCTTTGACATTGGCCATTGAATCTTCTTTCTAGATATGCCTCTGAGGTGAGGGAAACAAAAGCAAAAATACTATTGGGACTTCATCAAATTGAAAAGCTTCCACAAAGTGAAGGAAACAACCAAAGCTAAAAGGCAACAAACAAAATGAGAGGCGATATTTGTAAACAATACATCCAATAAAGAGTTAGTATGCAAAATACATAAAGCAAATATAAATCTCAGCATCCTAAACACAAATTATACAACTGCAGATGGGCAGAAGAAATGAATGTACTTTATCTCTGACAAGACATCCAGATGGCCACCAGACACACGGAAAGACACTCAGCGTCACCCATCATCAGGGAAATGCAAACCAAAACCACAATGAGATGTCACCTGACATCTGACAGCTGCCAGAATGGTTAAAATTAACAACACAAGAAACTATAGGTGTTGGTGAGGCTATGGAGAAGGGGGATCCCCCTTACACTCCTGGTGGGCATGTGAAAATGTACAGCCACTGTGGAAAACAGTGTGGAGCGTCCTCGAAAATTTAAAAATAGGGGATCCCTGGTGGCGCAGCGGTTTGTCTCCTGCTTTTGGCCCAGTGCGTGATCTTGGAGACCCAGGATCGAAACCCACATCGGGATCCAGGGACTCCTGTCAGTGTGATGTAGGCCCAGGGGCTCCTATCAGGGTGATTCAGGGTTATGCGGGCCCAAGGGCTGCTGTCAGGGTGATGCGGGCCCACATCTTTCTGAAGCCTCCCCGAGGGTCCTGAGGCGGCCCAGGGGCTCCTGTCAGCATGGATGCGGGCCCACAATTTCCTGAAGCCTCCCCGTGGGTCCTGAGATTGCCCAGGGGCTCCTGTCTGGGTGGATTCTGCCCCAAATCTTCCTGAAGCCTCACCGCGGGTCCTGAGGAAACCGGGACTCCTATCACCATCAACACCGCCCAATGTCCCCCTGAAGACTGCCCGCGGGTCCTGAGGAGGCTGCAGCTCACCAGGGTGGACAGGTACCCACGTCCTCCTCAGGCCTCCCCAGCAGAGGCAGGCTCCTTTTAGTGCAGACAGAGGAGGCCGACTGGGCATGCGCGCCCCCTGGGTGGGGCCTGGGCTCGGGCGCCCCCTGCAGGATGCTCAGGCACTGCAGGAGGCCCTGCAAGAGGCAGCAAGGGCTCCCGGGGCCGCACCTGCCTCCTCCCAGGCTCCAGCTATGGCCTGTTAGTTTTGGAAACGTCTCACTGAAACGGAGCCCAACACCCAGCTTCCCCAGAAATACTTAAGGAGAAGGAATTGGTGCCCACAGGACACGAAATGAAATGTGGACCAGACTTTTACCACGTCCTGCAAAACTCACTCAACCCTTTCCACTGTGGGAGGGACTGCAGGATGGTGCAGCTGCCCTGGAAACAGTGTGGAGGCTCCTCAGGAAGTTACAAATAGAGCCGCCCTGCGACCAGCAGGTGCAGGACCTGGAGCTCAATCCGAAGATATAAATGCAGTGAGACTCAGGACACCTGCACCCCAATGTCCACAGCTGCCGGGTCCATCGTAGACACACTGTGGGAGGAGCATCAGTGCCCTCTGGCAGATGATGGATAAAGAGGATGGGAGATAGATAATAGTCATAGAGAGAGGAATGGAATGAAACTATCAAAGAGAAGGAAATCTTGCCATTTGCAATGACGTGGATAGTACTAGAGGGATCATGTTAATTGAAATAAGTCAGTCGGGAAAGAGAATGACCGGGTGGTGTCATTCATACGTGGAATTAAAGAAGCAAACCAGATGAACATCTGGAAGGAAAAACAAATAAGATGAAAAGAGATGTAGGAAATACAGACTCTTAATGATAGGAAACAAACTGAGAGTCGCTGGGAGAGGATAACAGGCGACCGGCATGAAGAAGGGCACGTGATGTCACGAGGACTGCTGTTATCTCCAACTGGTGAATCCCTGAATTCTTCCTCTGAAAGTATAATACATTACACGTTAATTAATTGGGTTAAATTAAATTAAGATAAAAAAATCAGTTGTATCAGAATACATTTCCATCTGGACTCTCTGTTTTGCTCTTTCAGCTTATGCCGGGACCACCCACCGAGGGTCTGGTTTGTTTAAGTAGGCGCCACACCTAGTCCATGGCCCAGGCCAGGGCTAGAACTCACGACCCCTGAGATCAGGACCAGAGGAGAGGTCAGGAGTCGGATGCTTAACCGATGGAGCCAGGGGGGGCCTGGGAACCAAACTGCTTTATCCTGTGTCTCTGTGACATCCTTTGAAATAGGAAAGTGCTGCATCCTGCTCTGTCCTGCTTCTCCAATACTGAGGTATTTGTGGGGGCGGATGGATGTTAGGGAGTTTTGTCCTATTTCTAAGATCTGCCACCATGATTTTGATAGGAATGACATTGAAACTGAGGGTGGCTTCAGGAACTGCGGATATTTTCACAAGATGGGGCTCCCACCCCACGAGCCCAGGACGGCCTCCCAGAGCCTGGTATGGCTCAGTGCACAAGTGTTGTGCTCCTTTGGTTCAGTCTAATTATTTATTTTCCTTGATGCTCCTGAGAAGGGAGTCACGTCCTTCATTTCCTTCCTGCGTGCTCATTGTCAGGACACAGCAAGGCTACTCTGCTCTGTAGGGTCAGTTTGGGTCCCGTGACTTTACTGAACTCACTCCTTAGTTCTAACAGGTTTTGGTGGAGGCTCTCGGGTTTCCTGTTTCTAGTACATGTCTTCAGCATATAGGGACAGTGTGACGTCCCTCTTCCAGATGTGGAACCTTTGTGTTTACAGCTTAATGTCCTAGAAAGCCCAGCAATTGAATAAAAACAGAGCCCAGGCCAAGGGCAGGAAGCCCCTATTAGAATGAGAACAGAGCTCAATGCCCAAGAAGTCCCCATATCAAAATGTAAACAGGACTTGAGGAATTGCTCCAGCCCTTCTGGAGGTCCCCGAGACCAGCCCTTAATACTAAACTAAAACCCACCTCATGGACCAAGTTCCTGCTCCGCTGTGTTGGGTATACTTGGACACAAGCTCGAGCATGGAAATAAACCCTCGTGTGTTTTCATCGGTGTCAGCTTCTCGGTGGTTTCTCGGATTCACAATCTTGGGCACAACAGTCTGAGATTAAAAAACAAAACCAAAAGAAGCTGGAACACAGACAAAATAAACGCAGGGTATGGAGAGAAACGGCGGAGACCCGGGGGCTTGGGGAATCTTCTGTGAAGGTCCCTGAAGACTGGGGAGCGGGATGCTCAGCCCCAGAGCCACAGTACCCAAGTCCCCACCGGCATCTGGCCCAGTCTCAGGGAGCAGCACAGCGCCGCGTGCTGGAGGCCAGAGGCGCTGACGCCCACCCCGCCTCTGACCCTGCAGGTGCATCTCCCAAGCAGATGTGCATTGGAGAACCAGCGCCATGGCCCATCCCCAGACCCCGCACAGACCACCCGCTGCCACCAAGTTGTGGAACCACAGAGGCTGCAGAGCTTCATCTTCAGCTCTGCCTGGAAAGTAGGGTCTAGCCTCCTTTGTACTTTGTGCTTTATATTCATGTATTTTCTTTGATTCTTTTTTATTATATGGCTTATTTTAATTTTTATGTATGTAACATATATTTCTTATTTTTACTTTTATGGTATTTTAATTGTGTTTCTTTTTTTAATTATTTAAAATTTATTTATGATAGTCACAGAGAGAGAGAGAGAGAGAGGCAGAGACACAGGCAGAGGGAGAAGCAGGCTCCATGCCGGGAGCCCAACGTGGGATTCAATCCCGGGTCTCCAGTATTACGACCTGGGCCAAAGACAGGCGCTAAACCGCTGTGCCACCTAGGGATCACTTTAATTATGTTTCTTATTTTGGGATCTAGAATCTTTTAACAAGCAGGCCAAAATAATCTGGTGTTGTTTTTTTTGTTTTTTTGGAGGGCAGTTGTTATTGTTTTTCTTGGTTTTTCTTTTTCTTCCCTCATTCTTTCTGGACAAAACAATGAGATTGAGAAATTCACCTCCATAAAATAACATGAGGTTCTACTCACAGCCAGGAAGTTTATTAATACACATATATGATGTATAACTACAGTTTAAAACAATGATTATAAAGATAGCTGCTGGGCTGGAAAAAGAGCAAAGAAGAAAGTAGAGAATCCCTTACTGTAGAAATAAAAGAAGTAAAACCTAGTCAGGCCAACGTTAAAAATGCTATAACTCTGACGCAGTCCCAAGTGGAAGCCTTAAAAACAAGAAAGGTTATGGACCATAGAGGCAGATTTAGGGAACTCAGCCACTTATTAAAACAATAACATTCATATCATAGGAGACTCAGAAGATGAAGAGAGAGAACAGGTGGGCCTTGCTCAGCCATTAGGAATGACAAATACCCACCATTTGCTTCAACGTGGATGGAACTAGAAGGTATTATGCTGAGTGAAGTAAGTCAATCGGAGAAGGACAGACATTGTATGTTCTCATTCATTTGGGGAATATGGATAATAGTGAAAGAGAATATAAGGGAAGGGAGAAGAAATGAGTCGGAAATATCAGAAAGGGAGACAGAACATAAAGACTCGAAACTCTGGGAAATGAACTAGTGGTGACGGAATGGGAGGAGGGCGGTGGGTGGGGGTGAAAGGGTGACGGGCACTGAGGGGGGCACTTGACGGAATGAGCACTGGGTGTTATTCTGTATGATGGCAAATTGAACACCAATAAGAAAATAAATTTATTATTAAAAAAGAAAGAAAGAAAGAAAGAAAGAGAGAAGAAAGAAAGAAAGAAAGAAAGAAAGAAAGAAAGAAAGAAAGAAAGAAAGAAAGAGAGGCACTTGGGTGGTCATTCAGTTAAGCTTCTGCCTTAGGCTCAGATCAAGATCCAGGTCCCAAGTCAGGCTCCCTGTTCAGCAGGGAACCTGATTCTCCCTCTCCCTCTACCCCTCTCGCTCATGCTTTTTCTCTCCTCTCTCTCACAAATAATTAAATAACATCTTTGAAAAAGAAAGAAACCCAGAAGGAAGAGAAATCTCCCATGTAGAATAATTTCAAACAATTTGTGTAGACATTCCACCCTCAAGTTCATGAGCATAGCTTCCCACTCTTATGTGTGCAATACACACAATAAATTGCTTCTAGAAAATATATTATGAAAAACTTAAATTAATAATGATAATATAATAATAATAATAATAATAATAATAATAAAGAATCACTTTACTACGGAGAAAGCTGACAAACACCTCAGCAAGATGACCAGATCGATACCAAGACTGATAAATCATGTAGATAGTATCTATTTTTTATATGATATAATGAAAATGGGAGTATATCTCTGTATATAATCCAAAAAAACAGTTCACTCATGAGATAAACAACAGACATGTCCCAACTGAGGGAAATTTTACAAAATATTCTACTTCTCAAAGTGTTCCAGTTCAACAACAACAAGGAAATGCTGAAAGACTGTAACAATCGAGAGGAGCCTAAGAAAACATGAGGACAAATGGAATGTCATATGAGGGATGGTAACTTAGCAAAAACTAAGGAAATCTGAACAAATTATGGTCTTTGGTTAATACGACTATTTTAATATTGATTCATTAGCTAATATTTGTACTGTACTAATATAAGATATCAATAAATGGAGAAATTGAGCGCAAGTGCATGCGAATGCTCTGTACTATCTTCTCAATTTCCCTGTAAATCTTTGTTTTTTTCCTAATAAATAAGATGTATTTTGAAAATTGACTTAAATGAATCAGGCTCCAAGTCTGAAGACATTTTAAGAATCGTTGAATGAACTTTTGCCTTATTCTTAAAGAGTTCCTTCGATGGGAACAAAGTAAGAATTTTATATCAGAAGGAAAGAAAAACACTTATGAACACGTATAATGCCTCCTCAACCTGAAAAGCAGGAATGGATAATAAATAGCAAAAATCAGATAAAAATACTTCTATTATAATAGACACCATATTGCAAGTGCATTTAAAATTAGCAATGCATAACATTTATCTCCTTGACATTTGTCTTCCAAAGAGTTCACAGTGTTTCAGCGTCAGTTGAAACAGGGGAAGAATCTCAGGGAAGAATCCTTCACATAATAATAGGACCATTGGTACTAATGTCTCTCAATTAATTCCAAATCCAAACAGATGCATTTCCTGATGAATGACTGAGCTGTGAAGAAAGAGATGAGAAACCCTCATCCCTCTGAATTACTTGTGTCAGAATATTTTAACCATAGTACTACAGAATGTAAATTATCCTTATTAACAGGAAATACGTCTCAGATTGGAATCTGAGCAATCAGATGGGCAGAGAAAAAACGCTTTGACTCGCTCCTCAACTTTTATAGACAAAGGAGAGGTTTTCTATGTACAAAGTCAGTTGTCAAGACAGCCTTAGGGAATAAGAGCCTGCAGCATCGAATCCCGCTGCACAACTGGGACATCCGTGCCCCAGATCTTCCTGATCCCAAATCCCTGGGCCTGTCCCCCAACACACACTGCCAGGCTGAGATCATTTGCAATTGCTCTCTTAGGAGCACCGGCGAAGGGTGAAGGAGCTAGATAGGATGGGAAGGGATGCAAGGAGGCCAAGAAAATGAAGGCCTATCCACTTTACGTTCAGCGTTTGAACAAATCCAGCCATCACAGGCCCCTGTGAAGAAGAGCTGAAATTTACATTACTTCAGTTACAGGAAAAAAAAACAAAAGTTTACAGCTTAATGTCCTAGAAAGCCCCCACAATAGAATAAGAACTGAGCCCACGTCAATGGCTGGAAGTGCCTATTAGAATGAGAACAGAGCTCAATGCCCTTGAACGACCCATATCAAAATGTAAACAGAACTTGAGGAATTGTTCCAGCCCTTCTGGAGGACCCCGAGACAAGCCCTTAAAACTAAACTAAAACCCACCTCGGGGTCCAAGTCCCTGCTCCGCTGTGTTGGGTGTACTTGGACGCAAGCTCAAGTTTGGAAATCAACCCTGTGTTTTTGCATTGCTGTCAGCATCTTAGTAGTTTCTCGGATTCGCAATCTTGGGCACAACACCCCCATGTCCCCTCCCACCTGGGCCGAACCCCTATGCCCTCCCGCCCAGGGTGACACTCAGTCACCTGCCCGCCCACAACAGCTGGGCACAGGCCGTCACACAGGTCCCACGGGCATGGTGGGCACTCCCGCCATCCCTGGCCTCCCAGAGAAAGGAAGGAGGTTTTGGCAGGACACATTCCCAGGGTGGCCCCAGGGCTGCCTGCCCAGCATGGCAGTTTGTGAGAGGTCAGGTCTGTGTCCCTGACACCTGCTCCTCCTCCCCGGTTTTCCCACAGGAAATGAAGGAGGACGCCCTTGTCTCCTCCTAGGACATCACACAGGTAGACCTGGACGTCAACAGGACGTTGGGCAGCCACATCATGTTTTAGGACTGCTAGGGGGTCAGGTGAGGCTGCTGGGCCAGGGGGCTTCAGGGCCCCGGTGGCTTCTGGGTAGGGAAAACAGGTTCTCTGAGGCCAGGGGAGCAACAGCAGTCAACAAGTCACCACTCCATGGTAGGGTGATGGGGATGACCACCGTGACCACCGAGCTGGCATATTACTTTGGTCAGAATCGGGGCACAGTTTTGGGGGGCACAAAGCAGGGTTACATTGTTATGAGCTGATTTCTGATTAGGGTGAGCCCAGCGGCCTGACTAGGTTGGGGCAGTGCCTTAAGCCATAAGCAGGTCATGTGGGGGTCATCCTGGAGATGGCGGGTGTAGCACAAAATGGAAACAGTCCTGCACTGCTTGTCCAGGGCTAGGAGATTTTTGTAAAATTTCTTGGGTCCCACACTTGCAGCTCACGCACCTGAGCCACCCTCACTAGGTGGACTCAGCGTGCACACTTTGTGGTGTGGGATCTCTCACACCAGAGTGTGGAGGGCACCCTCCTTGCCCAAGTGAGTAGGGGCTGGATGAGCATGGGGCTCGGCCTGAAGGCCAGGCAGCACAGCAGACCGAAGAACCCCAGCCCCATCCCCACCCCAACTCCCACACACAGGGAGCCCCTACACTCCCCGTCATGGGCACCCAGCTCCTCAGGAGCTCCCCCCAGGGTGGCACCGAGGTCTAGCTCCCTGCTGGAGAGGCATCCGGGGAAGATAAGCAGCCAGCGCATGGCACGACCCACTGCCGCACATGAGAATATGGCCAGCCGGACATTCCAGCTCAGCTAACCCTCCAGCGGAAAGTCACTGCATGAGCGAGCCCTGGGTCTGCCAGGAGAGCCTAGCTATCTGCCCAGCGCCGGCACCAGAAATGATGTTGTGCCAACCGTTTTGGCATTTGGGTGACCCAGGCAGAGGATCCAATAGCTGCATATGATAGCTGCATGTGATAGAGACACACACACCACAAAACCAACAAAAGTCGGAATCCCCCCAATGTTGTCTAACACCAGCCGGATGATTCCATACACGACGCTGTGGTCCCAAATAGGATACATGGAAGACGCAATTAACCACGACTGCAGAGGTGCTGGAGGCACAGAGATGTGCCTGTTGGGTTCCAACAAGGAGCACAGAGGGGAAGGAAGCATCCTACAGAGGGAAGGCCCTTCCTTGGAAAAGTCATCATGTCCCTGTGAAGGCTACAGATGGAGAAATCTGTCCTCCTCTCTTTCAGCTTCTGGTTTTCCTCCTAAATGCCATTTTCCTCAATCATAAGACCAAAAATTTATTTTATGTTTTTAAATTTCTTTTTGTTGGTGTCCAATTTGTATGAATTCTTGCTTCAGCAAGGGTGTTATTCAGGAGAGAAGGAGAGATCATGATTTTCCCAGACAGGCAAAATATAAAGGAGTTCATGACCACTTAAACATTCCAGTAAGGAATTTTAAGAGGGACTCTTCTGGTGGGGGAAAAAAAGAGAACAAAAGCAGCAAAGACTAGAAAGGCCCAGAGAACGTCCAAACAGACCAAAAATACGTAGAGATCATGAACATCCTACTAGAGAATGAATGGAGCAACCAGGAAATTAAAGAGGAAATTTAAAACAAATGAAAATGAAAACATGTTTCTCCAAACCTCTGGGATGTAGCAAAGGTAGTCCTAAGAGGGAAGTACATAGCAATACAGGCCTACCTCAAGAAAAAAGAAGTCTCCAATACACAGCCAAACCCTACACCTTCAGGACCGGGAAAAGGATAGCAAACAATGCCTAAAGGCTATAGAAGAGGGGAAAGAAAAGATGAGAGCAGAAATAAACAATACAGAAACAACAAAGCAGTAGAATGGAATAACAAAACAAAGGGTCGGTTCTTCAAAACAATTAAGAAAATGGATCAAGCCCTAGCCAGCCTTATCAACGAGAAAAGAGAAAAGACCTAAATAAATAAAACCACAAATGAGAGAAGAGAGATCACAATCAACACCAGAAAAATAAGACCATTTTAAGGGAATACTATGAAAGCTTATACACTAACATACTGGGAGACCTGGAGGAAATGGACAAATGCCTAGAAATATGCAAATGAGTAAAACTGAAATAGGAAGAAATAGAAAATGTGAACAGACCCATAACTAGCAAAGGAATTGAATCAGCAATGCATCTGGGTGCCTCATTGGTTGAACATCTCCTTTGGCTCAGGTCATGATCCCGGGGTCATGGGGAATCAAGTCCCACATCAGGCTCCCCACATGGAGCCTCAATTTCCCTCTGCCTATGCCTCTGCCTCTCTGTGTCTCTCATGAATACATAAATAATATCTTTAAAAAAGTAAAAGATAAAAAGATGAGAAAGGACCCAAATAAAATCACAAATGAGAAAAGAGAAATAACAACCAACACTAGAGAAATACAAACGATTATAAAAGAACATTATGAAAAATTATATGCCAGCAACCTAGAACCTGGAAAAAATAGATCAATTCCTAGAAATATATAACATAGCAAAATGAAAAAGGAAGAAATAAGAAACTTGAACAGACAGATAACCAGCAAAGAAATTGAATCAGCAATCAAGGAACTCCCAACAGGAGACACTTAGATCAATGGAACAGAATGGAAAGCCGAAACCAGATACAAACCTGTAACTCTATGATCCATTAATCGACAACAAGGCAGGAAGGAATATCCAAAGCACAAAGACAGTCTCTTCAACGAACCCTAACCCTGACCCCAGGATAAGAACAAATGGTGTTTGGAAAACCAGGCAGCCACATGCAGAAGAATGAAACTGGACCACTTTCTTACACCATATATATAAAAAATAAATTCGGGATCCCTGGGGGCGCAACGGTTTGGCGCCTGCCTTTGGCCCAGGGCGCAATCCTGGAGACCTGGGATTGAATCCCATATCGGGTTCCCGGTGCATGGAGCCTGCTTCTCCCTCTACCTGTGTCTCTGCCTCTCTCTCTATCTCTCTGTGACTATCATAAATAAATAAAAATTTAAAAATATTTAAAAAAAGAAAAATATATAAATTCAAAATGAATGAAAGACCTAAATGTGAGACCTGAAACCATACAAAGAAGAAAAGATAAGCAGCAACGTCTTTGGCATTGGCCATTGGATCTTCTTTCTTGATATGCCTCTGAGGTGAGGGAAACAAAAGCAAAAATAATATTGGGACTTCATCAAATTGAAAAGCTTCTGCAAAGTGAAGGAAACAACCAAAGCTAAAAGGCAACATACAGGAGGAGGGGCAAGATGGCGGAAGAGTAGGGTCCCCAAGTCACCTGTCCCCACCAAATTACCTAGATAACCTTCAAATCATCCTGAAAATCTAGGAATTCTGATTCCTGAGATTTAAACAGAGACCAGATAGAATGCTACAGTGAGAAAAGTTCGCGCTTCTATCAAGGTAGGAAGATGGGAAAAAGAAATAAAGAAACAAAAGGCATCCAAGGGGGAGAGGCCCCACGAGGAGCTGGGCTAAGGCCAGGGCGAGTGTCCCCCGGTCAGGAGAGCTCTGTATCAGAGAGGAGGAGCTGCACCAATCTTTCAGGGTGGAATGGCGCCCACAAGGATTCAGAGCAGTACCCCAGGAGGGCAGAGATACCCTCGGGCTCCATGGGACACTCGCAGGAGTGTACACCTAGCTCCTTAAGGGCTGCAGGGCACATGGATTGACCCAGGAGCAGCTCTGAGGGGCTCGGGTGGTGGCTCTGTGCGGAGGGGGTTGCGGGTCCCTGGGAGCAGCTAGGTGGCGGGGCCTAGGCCAGAGGAAGTAGCTCCTGGAGCAGCTCAGAGGGGCTTGGGCGACAGCTACATGGAGAGGTGGCTGCACGGCTGGGAATGAGAATCCAACAGCACAGGCTCCGGAGAACAGGGCACTGGGACACAGCCCAGGATTTGGCCTCCCCCGGGACAGGCAGAGACCCGGAGGGCCCAGGACAGTAAGGATGCTCCTGCCAAGAGCTCTACAGATCAGCAGCCCCACCCCGGGCCTCCAGGCCCTGCAGATGGACTGCTCTGGAATTACTGTGGGGGTTGAATACCGGTTTTCAGACCTGGCCACTGTCACTGGGGTTGTTCCTCCTTGGGCTTCACGGGGTAAACAACCCCCACTGAGCGCTACACCAGGCAGGGGGAGAGGAGCTGCCCCAAGGGCTAACACCTGAAAATCAGCACAACAAGCCCCTCCCCCAGAAGACCAGCTAGACGGACAAGTTCCAAGGGATGTCAGGGACTTAAAGTATACAGAATCAGAAGATACTCCCCCCAATTTTTTTTAATTCTGATTGCTTCCCCCACCCTTTTTCTCTCCCATTCTTTCTTTTTCTTTCTCTTTTATTCTCTTTTTTCCTATTTTCTTCCTTTTTTCTTTTTCCTTTTTCTCTTTTCTTTCATTCTTTCTCTCTACTCTTTTTCTCCTTTTCCAAATTCAACATGTTTTTGGCCACTCTGCACTGAGCAAAATGACTAGAAGGAAAACCTCACCAAAAAAGAAACAATCCTCTCTCCCACAGAGTTACAAAATCTGGATTACAATTCAATGTCAGAAAGCCAATTCAGAAGCACTATTATACAGCTACTGGTGGCTCTAGAAAAAAGCATAAAGGACTCACGAGACTTCAGGACTGCAGAATTTAGATCCAATCAGGCAGAAAGTAAAAATCAATTGAATGAGATGCAAACCAAACTAGAAGTCCTAACGACGAGGGTTAATAAGGTGGAAGAACGAATGAGTGACATAGAAGACAAGTTGATGGCAAAGAGGGAAACTGTGGAAAAAAGAGACAGACAATTAAGATACCAGGAAGACAGATTAAGGGAAATAAACGACAGCCTGAGGAAGAAAAACCTATGTGTAAATGGGGGTACCGAGGGCACCGAAAGGTACAGAAGGCCAGAATATGTATTTGAACAAATCCGAGCTGAAAACTTTCCTAATCTGGGAACGGAAACAGGCATTCAGAACCAGGAAATAGAGAGATAACCCCATGAAATCAATAAAAAGCGTCCAACACCTCGACATTTAATAGTGAAGCTTGCAAATTCCAAAGATAAAGAGAAGATCCTTAAAGCAGCAAGAGACAAGAAATCCCTGACCTTTATGCGGAGGAGCATTAGGGTAACAGCAGACCTCTCCACAGCGACCTGGCAGCCCAGAAAGGGCTGGCAGGATATATTCAGGGTCCTCCATGAGAAGAACATGCAACCAAGAATCCTTTATCCAGCAAGGCTCTCATTCAAAATGGAAGGAGAGATAAAGAGCTTCCAAGACAGGCAGGAACTGAAAGAATATGTGACCTCCAAAGCAGCTCTGCAAGAAATTTTAAGGGGGACTCTTAAAATTCCCCTTTAAGAAGAAGTTCAGTGGAACAATCCACAAAAACAAGGACTGAAGTGATATCATGATGACACTAAACTCATATCTGTCGATAGTAACTCTGAATGTGAACGGGCTTAATGACCCAATCAAAAGGCGCAGGGTTTCAGACTGGATAAAAAAGCAGGACCCATCTATTTGCTGTCTACAAGAGACTCATTTTAGACAGAAGAACACCTACAGCCTGAAAATAAAAGTTTGGAGAAACATTTACCATTCAAACGGTCCTCAAAAGAAAGCAGGGGTAGCCATCCTTATTTCAGATAAAATAAAATTTACCCCGAAGACTGAAATGAGAGATGAAGAGAGACACATCATACTTAAAGGATCTATCCAACAAGAGGACTTAACGAACCTCAATATATATGCCCCAAATGTGGGAGTTGCTAAATATTTAAACCAATTAATAACAAACGTGAAGAAATACTTAGAAAATACTTATCTTATGCTTGATGACTTCAATCTAGCCCATTTTATACTTGATAGTTATTCTAAGCACAACATCTCCAAAGAAATGAGATCTTTAAATGATACACTGGACCAGATGGATTTCACAGATATATACAGAACTTTACATCCAAACTCAACTGAATACACATTCTTCTCAATTGCACATGGAACTTTCTCCAGAATAGACCACATACTGGGTCACAAATCGGGTCTGAACCGATACCAAAAGACGGGGATCATCCCCTGCAGATTCTCAGAGCATAATGCCTTGAAATTAGAACTAAATCACAACAATAAGTTTGGAAGGGCCTCAAACACGTGGAGGTGAAAGACTATTCTGCTAAAAGATGAAAGGGTCAACCAGGAAATTAAGGAAGAATTAAAAAGATACATGGAAACTAATGAGAATGAACATACAACCGTTCCAAATATTTGGGATGCAGCAAAAGCATTCCTAAGGGGGAAATACATCGCAATACAAGCATCCATTCAAAAACTGGAAAGAACTCAAATACAAAAGCTAACCTTACACATAAAGGAGCTAGAAAGAAACAACAGATATATCCTACACCCAACAGAAGAAGAGACTTAATTAGAATTCGAGCAGAACTCAAGGAAATCGAGACCAGAAGAAATGTGGAACAGATCAACAGAACCAGAAGAGGTTCTTTGAACAAATTAATAAGAAAGATAAAGCATTAGCCAACCAGATTAATAAGAAGATAGAGAAGACTCAAATTAATAAAATCATGAATGAGAAAGGAGAGATCACTACCAACACCAAGGAAATACAAATGATTTTAAAAACATATTATGAACAGCTATACGCCAAAAAATTAGGCAATCTAGAAGAAATGGACGTATTCCTGGAAAGCCACAAACTAACAACTGGAACAGGAAGAAATAGAAAACTTAAACAGACCAATAACCAGGGAGGTAATTGAAGCAGTCATCCAAAACCTCCCACGACACAAAAGTCCAGGGCCAGATGGCTTCCCAGGGGAATTCTATCGAACGTTTAAGGAAGAAACCACACCTCTCCTACTAAAGCTGTTTGGAAAGATAGAAAGAGATGGAGTACTTCCAAATTCGTTCTATGAGGCCAGCATCACCTTAATTCCAAAACCAGACAAAGGCCCCACCAAAAAGGAGAATTACAGACCAATATCCCTGATGAACATGGATGCAAAAATTCTCAACAAGATACTAGTCAATAGGACCCAATAGTACATTAAGAAAATTGATCACCATGACCAAGTCGGATTTATCCCCGGGACACAAGGCTGGTTCAACACTTGTCAAACAATCACTGTGATTCATCGTATCAGCAAGAGAAAAACCAAGAACCATATGATCCTCTCATTAGATGCAGAGAAAGCATTTGACATAATAGAGCATCCATTGCTGATCAAAACACTTCAGAGCGTAGGGATAGAGGGAACATTCCTCGACATCATAAAGGCCATCTACGCAAAGCCCACAGCAAATATCATTCTCAATGTGGAAGCACTGGGAGCATTTCCCCTAAGATCAGGAACAAGACAGGGATATTCACTCTCACCACTGCTATTCAACATAGTACTGGAAGTCCTAGCCTCAGCAATCAGACAACAAAAAGAAATAAAGGCATTCAAATTGGCAAAGAAGTAGTCAAACTCTCCCTCTTCGCCGATGACATGATACTCTTCCTAGAAAACCCAAAAGCCTCCCCCCCAAGATTGCTAGAACTCATACAGCAAATGGTAGCGTTGCCAGATACAAAATCAATGCCCAGAAATCAATGGTATTTCAATACACTAACAATGAGGCTGAAGAAATAAAAATTGAGGAGGCAATCTCATTTACAAATGCACACAAAAGCATAAAATACCGAGGAATAAACCTAACCAAGGAGGTAAAGGATCTCAACCATAAACACTATAGAACACCTCTGAAAGAAATTGAGGAAGACACAAAAAGATGGAAAAATATATTCCATACTCAAGGATTGGCAGAATTAATATTGTGAGTGGAGGTTCCTCAAAGAGATAAAAATTGAATTGCCCGACGACCCAGCAATTGCACCTTTGGGAATATACCCCAAAGACTCAGATGCAAGGAAACGCCGGGGCTCCTGCACCCTGATGTTTATAACAGAATGTCCAAAATAGCCAAACTGTGGAAGGAGCCTTGGTGTCCATTGAAAGATGAAAGTGTAAAGAAGATGAGGTTTATGTATAAAATGGAATATTATTTAGGCATTAGAAATGACAAATACCCACCATTTGCTTCAACGTGGATGAAACTGGAGGGTACTATGCTGACTAAAGTAAGTCAATTGGAGAAGCACAAACAGTTTAAGTTCTCATTCCTTTGGAGAATATAAATAATAGTGAAATGGAATTTAAGGGAATGGAGAAGAAACGTGTGGGAAATATCAGAAAGGGAGACAGAACATAAATACTCCTAACTCTGAGAAAGGAACTAGGGATGCTTTACGGGGAGGAGGGCGGGGGTGCGGGTGAATGGGTGAAGGACACTGAGGGGGGCCCTTGCGGGGATGAGCACTGGGTGTTATTCTGTTTGTTGGTAAATTCAACACCATAAAAACTAAATTTATTTTTAAAAATATGTTCAAACAACTAAATATTTATGCTGCCAACATGGGAGTACCTAAATATAGAAACCAATTAAGAACAAACATACAGAAACTCACTGATAATAATACAATGACAGGGGATTTTAACACCCACTTATGGTAATGGACCAATCGTCTATACAGAAAATCAACAAGGGGAAAATAGCTTTGACACACTGGACCACAGGGACTCAACAGATATAGTCTGAAGATTTCATCCTAAAGCAGAATACACATTCCTTTCAGTTGTACATGGGACATTCTCCAGAACAGATCATATCATGGCCCACAAATCAGTCTTCAACAGGTACAACAGGTACAAGAAGGTTGATATCACACCCTGTACATTTTTGGACCACGGCGCTATGAAACTCGAAGTCGACAGTAAGAAAAAATTTGGACAGACCAAAATTATGTGGAGATTATGAACATCCTACTACAGAATGAATAGAGCAACCAGAAAATTAAAGAGGAAATTTAAAACAAATGAAAATGAAAACATGTTTCTCCAAAACTCTAGGATGTAGCAAAGGCAGTCCTGAGAGGGAAGTACATAGCAATACAGGCCTACCTCAAGAAAGAAGAAGTCTCCAATACACAGCCTAACCCTACACCTTAAGGAGCTGGAAAAGGAATAGCAAACAAAGCCTAATGCGTATAGAAGAGGGGAAAATAAAGATGAGAGGAGAAATAAACAATACAGAAACAACAAAGCAGTAGAATGGAATAACGAAACAAAAAGATGGTTCTTCAAAATAATTAAGAAAATGTATCAAGTCCTAGCCAGCCTTATCAACGAGAAAAGAGAAAATACCTAAATAAATAAAACCACAAATGAGAGAAGAGAGATGACAATCAACACCAGAAAAATTAGACAATTATAAGGGAATACTATGAAAGATTATATGCTAACATACTGGGAGACCTGGAAGAAATGGACAAATCCCCAGAAATGTGCAAATGAGCAAAATTGAAATAGGAAGAAATAGAAAATGTGAACAGACCCATAACTAGCAAAGGAATTGATCAGCAAGGCACCTGGGTGCCTCAGTGGTTGAGCATGTGCTTTGGCTCAGGTCATGATCCCGGGGTCTTGGGGAATGAAGTCCCACATCAGTCTCCTCGCATGGAGCCTCAATTTCCCTGTGTCTATAACTCTGCCTCTCTTTTTCTCTCATGAATACATAAGTAAAGTTGCAACCACTGTGGAACAGTCTGGAGGGTCCTCGAGAAGTTAAAAATAGGGGATCCCTGGGTTCTGCAGTGGTTTGGCGCCTGCCTTTGGCCCAGGGCGTGATCCTGGAGACCCGGGATCGAATCCCACATCGGGCTCCCGGTGCATGTAGCCTGGTTCTCCCTCTACCTGTGTCTCTGCCTCTCTCTCTGTGACTATCATAATAAAAATATAAAAGAAGAAGTTAAAAATAGAGCTACCCTATGATTCCAAAATTGCACAGCTAGGTATTTACCCCGAGGATACAAAAGTAGTTTAGTAGATTCGAAGAGGAACACGCAGCCCAGTGTTGGTAGCAGCGTTATCAACAATATGAAACTGTGAATAGAGCCCAGATGTCCATCGACAGATGAATGGGCAGAGACGATGTGGTAAATATACACACTGCGACATCACTCGGTCATCAGAAGGGATGAAATGAAGCCATTTACAATGGCGTGGGAGAAGGGGAAAGGACTTATGCTAAATGAACTCAGTTAGAGGAAGACATATACCAAATATCATACAATTGCATTCACATGTGAATTTTAAGAAACCAAACAAACTGACAAAGGGGCGGAGGGGGGGATGAGAGAGCAAATAAAAAAACACACTCTTAACCACAGAGAATAAACTAATAAATACCAGAGGAAGGTGAGGGGGATAGGGAATCAGGCGATGGGGATAGTGGAGGGCACCTGTGACCAGTACCAGGCGTTGTATCCAAGGGATGAATCACTATGTGATAAACCTGAAACTATATCATACTGTGTTTACAAACAGGAATTCAAGTAAAACTTTAAAATAATAATTGGTAGTATTGATGAAAAATGTGCGCACAAGTGATAAAATCAGAAAGGCAACTGAAAATCAAATAAAGAGTCTTTAGAGTCACAAATCCCCTCCTTAGCTCAGCTCGGGAGAAGCCTGCCATGTCTATTCTGACCACAACAGAGGCCTGGATTTTGATTCTCTGGGGAAGCCACTGACTTGGTGGAGTCAGGCTATCTTTGAACCCTAAACCTAAATAGAGTACATAAAACTAAACTGCCCAAGATACTAGGAGTCCCAGTGCAGGCACATGCCAAGACCCAAAGTCTAACCATAAACAGATATAACCCTAAGCCTACACTTAAGCCCAATGTTAACCTAAACCTTAAACAAGACCTATCACTAATCGAAAACCAAACACAAACCCCAAGACCGAAACACATTCACTGAACCTTCCTGCCAAACCTCAACCTAACTCCTAAACCTATTCTAAACCCTTAACCCTGACCGCTACCTTAAATCTAACCCTAACCCTAACCTCTAAACCTAAACTTAACTTAATGTACTCAAATCCTATTCCTGACCTTAACCTGTACCCTAACCCTAACCCTCTAATACTAATCCTATCTCATACCCCAAACTGTACCCTAACCCGTACCCTAAAACTAACCCCTAACCCACTCCCTAAATGTATATCTTACCCTCTTCCAAAACCGTACCCTGACCCTGACCTGTCCCTAACCCTAACACCTAACCAAACAGTAACCCTAACCCTAGTTCTAACCCCTATCCTAACCCTAACCCTCGCCCTAATTCTAAACCTAGACCGAACTATAAACCAACCCCTCACCCTAAACCCTAACCCTAACTCACACCCTAACCCCTAACCCTAACTGCAAACCTAAGCCCAACCCTAACACTAACCATAACCCTAACCCCAAATCCTAACTTCCATATGTCCTGAAGCCAAAGTGCTGGTCCTGAGGAGGACGGGGTTCCTGTCAGGGTTGACATGGCCCCACATTTTCCTCAGGCCTCACCATAAGACCTGAGGAGGCTGGGGGCTCCTGTCAGCATGGATGTGGCCCATAATCTTCCCAAACCTTCACAGTGGGTTCTGAGGAGGCTGGAGACACCTGTCAGTGTGGATGCGGCACCCACATTTTTCTTAGGCCTCACCACAGGCCCTGACAAGGCTGGGGTCTTCTGTCCCCATGGACGCATCCCCATTTTTCACCAAGTCTACACTGGGGGTCCTGAGGAAGTCAGCGTCCTGTTGTGTCCATGTGGCCTCAAGTCTTCCCGAAGCATCACTGAGGTTTCTGAGGAGGCCGGGGCTCCTGTAACCATGAATGCGGCCCCCAGCTTCCAGAAGCCTCAACTTATGTTCTGAGGGGCCTGGGAGCTCCTGTCAGAGTGGACGTGGCACCACATCTTCCTGAAGCCTCCCCGCGGGTCCTGAGGCTGCTCTGGGGCTCCTGTCAGCATGGATGCGGGCCCACAATTTCCTGAAACCTCCCCGCGGGTCCTGAGGTGGCTCAGGGCTCCTGTCATTGTGGATGTGAGCCCACATCTTCCTGAAGACTTCCCGCAGTTCCTGAGGTGGCCCAGGGGCTCCTGTTAGGGTGGATGCGGGCCCACATCTTCCTAAAGCCTCACCGTGATTCCTGAGGAGACCGGGGCTCCTGTCAGCATGAACGTGACCCAATTTCCCCCTGAAGACTTCCTGCAGGTCCTGTGGAGGCTGCAGCTCATCAGCGTAGACGCGTCCCCACGTCCCCCCTCAGGCCTCCCCAGCACAGGCAGTTAGTGCAGGGAGAGGAGGCCTACTGCACATGCATTCTCCATGGAGGGGCCTGGGCTTGGGCGCCCCCTGTGGGACACTCAGGCGCTGCAGGAGGCTGTGTAGGAGGCAGCAGGTGCTCCATGGTCCCCACCTGCCTCCTTTCAGGCTCCAGTTGGGGCCTGTTAGCTTCGGAAACATCTCACTGAAAAGGAGCCCAACACCCGGTTTCCCCAGAAATACATAAGGACAAGGAATTGGAGCCCACAGGACGTGAAATGAAATGTGGACCAGACTTTTATCACGTCATGCAAAACTCACTCAACACTTTTTCACTGTGGGCGGGACCGCGGGTTGGTGCAGCCACCCTGGAAACAGTGTGGAGGCCCCTCAGGAAGTTACAAATAGAGCCACCCTGCGACAAGCAGGTGAACAGCCTGGAGCTCATTCCGAAGATACAGATGCAGTGAGACGTGGGACAACTGCACCCCAATGTCCACCGCAGCTCGATCCACAGTAGCCACACTGTGGGAGGACCTCGGTGCCCTGAGGTAGATGATGGATAAAGAGGATGGGAGATAGATGATGGTCATAGAGAGAGAAATGGTACTCAGCTATCAAAGAGAAGGAAATCTTGCCATTTGCAATGATGTGGATAGAACTAAAGATATCATGTTAAGTGAAGTAAGTCACTCGGGAAAGAGAATGACCGTGTGGTGTCATTCATAGGTGGAATTAAAGAAGCAAAGCAGATGAACTATTGTGAACGGAAGGAAAGACAAATAAGATAAAAACAGATGCAGGAAACACAGACTCTTAATGATAGGAAACGAACTGAGGGTCGCTGGAGGGGTGGGGGCATAACAGGGGAAATAGGAAAGTGCTGCGTATCACTCTGTCCTGCTTCTCCAATACTGATTTGCTGTCCAGGGTTATTTGTTGAGGAGGATGGATGTTGTGGTTTTTTTTTTCCTATTTCTAAGATCTGCCACCAAGATTTTGATAGGAATGACATTGAAACTGAGGGTGGCTTCAGGAACTGTGGACATTTTCACAAGATGAGGCACCCACCCCACGAGTCTAGGACAGCCTCCCAGAGCCTGGTATGGCTCAGTGCACAAGTCTTGTGCTCCTTTGGCTCAGTCTCATTATTTATTCTCCTTGATGCTCCTGAGAAGGCCTTCACATCCTTCCTTTGCTTCTTGAGTGCTCATTGTCGGGACACAGCAAGGCTACTCTGCTCTGTAGGGTCAGTTTGTGTCCCGTGACTTTACTGAACTCACTCCTTAGTTCTAACAAGTTTTGGTGGAGGCTCTGGGGTTGCCTGTTTCTAGTTCCGCATCTTCAGCATATAGGGACAGTGTGACGTCCCCCTTCCAGTTGTGGAACCTTTTATTTTTACAGCTTAATGTCATAGAAATCCCCACTATTGAATAAAAACAGAGCCCATGCCAAGGGCAGGGAGCCCCTATTAGAATGAGAACAGAGCTCAATGCCCTTGAAGGCCCCATATCAAAATGTAAACAGAACTCGCGAATTGCTCCAGCCCTTCTGGAGGTCCCTGAGATCAGCCCTTAAAACTAAGCTAAAACCCACCTCAGGGTCCAAGTCCCTGCTCCGCTCTGTCGGGTATACTTGGACACAAGCTCGAGGTGGTAAAAAAACCCTCGTGTGTTTGCATCAGTGTCAGCTTCTCGGAGGTTTCTCGGATTCGCAATCTTGGGCACAACAGTCTGAGATAAAAAAAGAAAACCAAAAGAAGCTCGAACGCAGGTAGAGTGAACGCAGGATTCTGAGAGAAGCGGCGGAGACCCGGGGGCTTGGGGGCTCTTCTGTGGAGGCCCCTGCAGCCTGGGTGGCAGGATGCTCAGCCCCAGAGCCAGAGGACCCAGAGACCCCACCCGCACCCTGCCCATCTGGGCCTGGTCTGAGGGAGCAGCACTGTGCCGCCCGCTGGAGACCAGACAAGCTGACGCCCACCCCGCCTCTGACCCCGCAGATGCATCTCCCAGGTAGATGTGCACCTGACAATCAGTGCCATGGCCAATCCCCAGACCCTGCACAGACCACTCGCTGCCACCAAGGTGTTGGACCACAGAGGCTGCAGAGCTTCAGCTCTGCTTGGAAAGTAGGGTCCAGCTTCCTTTGTACTTTGTGCTTTATTTTCATTTATTTTCTTTGATTCTTTTTTATTAATTACCTTATTTTAATTCTTATGTATGTACCTTATATATTTATTATTTTTACTATCATGGTACTTTAATTGTGTTTCTTATTTTGGAATTTAGAATCTTTAACAAGCAGGCCAAAATAATCTGGTGTTTTTTATTTTGGGAGGGCAGTTGTTATTGTTTTTCTTGGTTTTCCTTTTTCTTCCTTCTTTCTTTTCTGGAAAAAATAATGAGATGGTGAAATTCACCTCCAAAAAATAATATGAGGTAGTACTCACAGCCAGGAAGTCCATCAATAAAAATATATGATGTCTAACTACAGTTTAAAACAATGATTATAAAGACAGCATCTGGGCTGGAAAAAGAGCACAGAAGAAAACTAGAGAATCCCTTACTGTAGAAATATAATAATTAAAATCTAGTCAGGACAACGTTAAAAATGCTATAATTGAGATGCTGTCCCAAGTGGAAGCCTTAAAAACCAGGAAGGTTATGGACAACAAAGGCAGACTTCGGAACTCAGCCACTTATTAAAACAATAACATTCATATCATGGGAGACCCCAAGATTAAGACAGAGGAAAGGTGGGCTTTCTCAGCCATTAGAAACGACAAATACCCACCATTTCCTTCAAAGAGAATGGAACAGGAAGTTATTATGCTGAGTGAAGTAAGTCAATCAGAGAAAGACAAATATTGTATGTTCTCAATATGGATAATAGTGAAAGGAATATAAGGGAAGGGAGAAGATATGTGTGGGAAATATCAGAAAGGGAGACAGAACATAAAGACTCTTAACTCTGGGAAAAGAACTAGGAATGATGTAAGGGGAGGAGGGCGGGGGTGGGGGTGAATGTGTGACGGGCACTGAGGGGGGCACTTGACGCGATGAGCACTGGTTGTTATTCTGTATGTTGGCAAATTGAACACCAATAAAAAGTAAATTTATTATTAAGTAAAAAGAAAGAAAGAGAAAGAAAGAAAGAAAGAAAGAAAGAAAGAAAGAAAGAAAGAAAGAAAGAGTGGCACCTGTGTGGCTCAGTTAGTTAAGCTTCTGCCTTAAGGTCAGATCATGATCCAGGTCCCAAGGAAGGCTCCCTGTTCAGCAGGGATCCGGCTTCTCCCTCACCCTCTGCCCCTCTAGCACAGGTTTTTCACTCCTCTCTCTCTCAAATAAATAAATAGCATCTTTGAAAAATAAACAGACAAACCCAGAGGGAAGAGAAATCTCCCATGTAGAAGATTTTCAAACAATATGTGCATACATTCTACCCTCAAGTTCCTGAGCATAGCTTCCCAATCTTATGTGTGGAATACACATAGTAACTTCCTTCTACAAAATATAATATGAAAAACTTAAAATAATAATGATAATATAATAATAATAAAATAATAAAGAATCACTTTACTACAGAGAAACCTGACAAACACTACCTCAGAAAGATGATCAGATCGATACCAAGACTGATAAATCATGTTGATTCTATCTATCCTTTATATGATATAATGAAAATGGCAGTATATCTCTGTATATAATCCAAAAAAACAGTTCAATCATGAGATAAACAACAGACATATCCCAACTGAGGAAAATTTTACAAAATACTCTACTTCTCAAAGTGTTCCAGTTCAACAACAACAAGGAAAGGCTGAAAGACTGTCACAATCCAGAGCCTAAGAAAACATGAGGACAAATGGAGTGTGGTATGAGGGATGGTGATTTAGAAAAAAATAAGGAAATCTGAATAAAGTATGGTCTTTGGTTATTGCGAAAATTTTAATATTGATTCATTAGCTAATATTTGTACCGTACTGATATAAGATATCAATAATTGGAGAAATTGATGCAAGTGCATGAGAATTCTCTGTACTATCTTCTCAATTTCCCTATAAATCTTTGTTTTCTTTCTAAGAAATAAGATTTAATTTGAAAATTGACTTAAATGAATCAGGCTCCAGTGTGAAGACATTTTAAGAATCGTTGAATTATCTTTTGCCTTATTCTTAAAAAGTTCCTTCGATGGGAACAAAGTAAGAATTTTATATCAGAAGGAAAGAAAAACACTTATGAACACGCATAATGCCTTCTCAACCTGAAAAGCAGTAAAGGATAATAAATAGCAAAAATCAGATAAAAATACTTCTATTATAATAGACACCATATTGCAAGTGCATTTAAAATTAGCAATGTATAACATTTATTTCCTTGACATTTGACTTCCAAAGAGTTCATAGTTTTCAGTGTCAGTTGAAACAGGGGAAGAATCTCAGGGAAGAATCCTTCACATAATAATAGGACCATTGGTATTAATGTCTCTCAATTATTTCCAAATCCATAAAGATGCATTTCCTGATGAGTGACTGAGCTGTGAAGAAAGAGATGAGAAACCCTCATCCCTTTGAATTACTTGTGTCAGAATATTTTAACCATAGTATTATGGATAGTAAATTATCCTGGAAACAGGAAATATGTCTCAGAGTGGAATCTGAGCAATCAGATGTGGAGAGAAAAATGCTTTAACTCGCTCCTGCAATTTAAAGACAAAGGAGAACTTTTCTATGTACAAAGACAGTTGTCAAGATAGCCTTAGGGAATAAGAGTCTGCAGCATGGAATCCTGCTGCACAGCTGGGATGCCAATGCCCCATGTCTTCCTGATCTCAAATCCCTGGGCCTGTCCACCAACACAGGTAGCCACGCTGAGGTCATTTGCAATTTCTCTCTTAGGAGCTCCAGGGAGAGCAGCATGAGCTAGAGAGGACGGGACGGGTTGCGTGGAGGCCGAGAACTTTATGGCCATTCTACTTTCAGTTCAGTATTAGCACACGTCCAGCAATCCCAGGCCCCTGTGAAGAAGAGCTGAAATTTGCATTACTTCAGTTACTGTAAAAAAACAAAGTTTACAGCTTAATGTCTTAGAATGCCCCACAATAGAATAAAAACTGAGCCTAAGCAAAGGGCTGGAAACCCCAATTAGAATGAGAAGAGTGGGATCCCTGGGTGGCCCAGCGGTTTGGCACCTGCCTTTGGCCCATGGCGTGATCCTGGAGACCCGGGATCGAATCCCACGTCAGGCTCCCGGTGCATGGAGCCTGCTTCTCCCTCTGCCTATGTCTCTGCCTCTCTCTCTCTCTCTCTGTGGCTATCATAAATAAATAAAAATTTAAAAAAAGATTTAGAATGAGAAGAGAGCTCAATGCCCTTGAAGGCCGCATATCAAAATGTAAACAGAACTTGAGGAATTCCTCCAGCCCTTCTGGAGGTCCCCAAGACCAGCCCTTAAATCTAATCTAAAACCCTCCTCAGGGTCCAAGTCCCTGTTCCGCTGTGTGGCATATACTTGAACCCATGCTCGAGTTTGTAAAACAACCCTCGTGTGTTTGCATCGGTGTCGGCTCCTTAGTGGTTTCTTGGATTCGCCATCTTGGGCACAACACCCCCATGACGCCTCCCCACCTGGACTGGCCCCCTGTCCCCTCCCACCCATGCTGACCCTCAGTCACGTCCCCGCCCACAACAGCTCGGCACAGGCTCTCACACAGTTCCACAGGCACGGTGGGCACTCCCGCCCTCCCCAGCCTCCCAGGGGAAGGAAGGAGGTTTTGGCAGGACACACTACCATAGTGGCTCCAGGGCTCCCTGCCCAGGAGAGCACCTGGTGACAGGTCGGGGTCTGTGTCCCTGATGCCAGGTCCTCCACCCGGTTATCCCACAGGAAATGAAGGAGGAGGCCCTGGTCTCCTCCAGGGACATCACGCAGGTGGACCTGGATTTCAACAGGACGTTCAGCAGTCACATCATATTTTGGGACTGCTACGGGGTAGGGTGAGGTTGAGGGTCCAGGGGGGATCAGGACCCAGGGGAGAACCGGGGCATTCCGGGTAGGGAAAATGGGACTTCTGAGGCGGGGGGCAGAACAGCAGCCAACAACACATCGCTCCATGGTAGGGTGTTGGGGATGACCTCTGTGCCCCCACACCCAGGGCCTCGGGGATGAGGAGGCCACCAGGATGGGGCCTCCAGGGGTTGCCATGGGAGCTGAACCCCAAAGAGGTGAGGGACGAACCCCTGAGAAGCAGGGGATGGGGTGGGGACATGGGGGGAAGGAACCGAACCTGGGTGCAAGGCAGAATGGCCACGGCGGGAGCAGGACACACTTCTATCCCATGAGGGTTGAACGGTTCAGAGTGACACCCACTCTCGGTGCTTTACATGTTTCTAAGTTCTATGCATTTTATTTGAGACAATTTGAAAACACACATAATATGATGAACCCCAGATAATGCCCTGGTCCAGCCAGGGACATTCACTGACCACACCCGACCCCAGGGGCTGGTGTCACAGCAAACCCCAGACTGGAGTCTCCTTTAAGTGTAGACTACTCCTTGTGCATCTTAGAGGAAGGGGATGCCCTGTGTCCGCAGGCCCCCCACGACATCTCCCTCATTCCCCACTGTCACTCCATCCACCTACATCATCATCCTCAATGGCATCCCACCTACACCATCCCCCTCAAACCCACACAGCCCCACATAATCCCCACCCACTCTATACCGCAACACCATCCCCCCTACACCATCCCCCACACTCCACCACCATCATACCCCTGTCCCCACACCATCCACCCCCACACCATCAGCACCCAGCAAGGACCCGGTGCAGGTGCACCCTGTGGGACATGCTCAGCCTCCCAGGGTTTCTCTGGATACCCTACTCCCTTCAGAAGCCCGTGTGTCCCATAGAGTACCCAGGAGTTGCAGGGAGGAGGGAAGACAGGGAGCCCCAGACAGGGTTTGTGCAGGTGAGTGGTGCAGAGGAAGCACTGTGCCCTGCCTCTGCCCACTGGCCATCCTGGAGGGCGGCACACCCTGCACAGGACACCAGCCCCTAACCCAGGGGGATCAGGACTGGCCTGGCCCCGGGCTCTGTGAGGGTGGGTGTGATTTGAGCCCCCGCCCCAGGCCCAACAAAAAGACTAATGGGATCCAGCCCCCACAGCCCTGTCCAGGCCTGGATTCTGGCCCCATGCTGAACGAGCCCTCTCACAGCTTTATGTGGCCTCCTGGGACCTTGGCGTGCCCCACAGTTCCAGGTCATTGACCTAGAGCAGCCCTGGGGATCCCGGGACACCAAAGGTTGGGGAGAGCAGAGGTAGGCTGGTGGGCCCCACCCACACCCACACCAGGAGGCAGGTTCTTGCAGTTGCTGGGGCCCCAGGGGCCCCGAGGCTAGGGTCCAGCTGCCCTGCAGGGACCCAGCTAGGAACCCATGAGCTACAGGTCAAGGTCAGCTCTGCTGTCCTCAGAACCATCTCTAAGGCTGAAACCACAGGATACACGCCCCCACCCGGAGTCCACACATGCTCCCAGGTGGGGTCTCCAGCACTCGCATTGCCACCCATGTGATTCTTGCCCTCTCCTAAAGGACAGAATGGTCTCCTTCCCCAGGGGAAGGCACGCACCCTGAGCTCTGAGCCCATTTGCTGTAGAATATCAATAAAGTGTTGTGATGTGAAAATGCACAGCCAGCCTGTTTCTGTGTCTCCCAGAACTCTGTGCACGGGGCATGGAGAGACCCACAGAGAGGAGGAGGGGGCAACACCCAGGCCCCAAATAGCCCCTGCTTGGGCACTGCAAGGCGCACACAGTTGACGTACCCACGTGCCTTCCAGGGACGGCCAGACACCAGGGTCATGACCCCACAGACTATACTGGGACTCAGCCTGTGCCCCATGGGCCAGGAGGGCCTGGGACAGAGTGACAGCCAGGGAGCCTCAGGTCACCAGGGTCTGTGTAAAGCGACCTGGGAGGTCTGTGTTCCCTCTGTCAAGGGGCCTGGGGCTGGCTGGTTTCTGGGGCACTTCCTGCCATCCCCGCATCTCTGTGCCTGTGTGCCTGGGGAACAGAGGGCCTGCGAGGCGGTCAGTGGGACCCAGGAAGGGATGTCAGGACAGCAGGCCCTTGTGTTGTGCCCAAGATTGCAAATACAAGAAACCACC
Organism: Canis lupus baileyi; assembly: GCF_048164855.1. NCBI lineage: Eukaryota > Metazoa > Chordata > Mammalia > Carnivora > Canidae > Canis > Canis lupus. Next base: position 33,949,790 of record NC_132872.1, on the reverse strand, counting down.
GATGAGCCGACACCGATGAAAACTCCCGAGGATATCTTTACAAGCTGGAGCTTGAGTCAAAGTGCACCCGACACAGCGGAGCAGGGATTTAGACCCTGAGACTAAGAGGCGTAGCAGCTTTATAGGGGCCAGTGGCCCTTGGGATACACAGAAAGTTGCACAGTCATGTCGGTCCACATGCAGGTGGCCGATTGAAATCCACCTTACCTTATGGGATCCACTTGACCTGGCATATTACTTTGGTCAGAAACGGCCCGCAGTTTTGGTGGGCACAAAGCAGGGTTACATTCTTATGAGCAGATTTCTGATTAGGGTGTGCCGAGTGGCTTGACTGGGTTGGGCAGCGCCTTAAGACATAAGCAGGTCATGTGGGGGTCATAGGGGAGGTGGCGGGTGTAGCACTAAATAGAATCAGTCCTGCTCTGCTTGTCCAGGGGTAGGGGATTTTTGTTAAATTTCCTGGGTCCCACACTTGCAGCTCACGCACCTGGGCCACCCTCACCAGGTGGACTCACTGTGCACACCTTGTGGTGTTGGATCTCTCACACCAGCGTGTAGAGGGCACCCTCCTTGCCCGAGTGAGTAGGGGCTTGGTGAGCATGGGGCTCGGCATGATGGCCAGGCAGCACAGGGTACCGAGGAACCACAGCCCCCTCACCACCCCTACTTCAGCTCCATGGCTCCCTGTAGTGTGCACCCGGCTCCTCTGAGATCCCCCCAGGGAGGCCCGGAGGTCTGGCTCCCTGCTGGAGAGGCATCGGGGAGAAGAGAAGAGGCCGGGGTACAGTGGGACCCACTGCCGGACATAGGAATGTGGCGGAACCGGACCTTCCAGCTCACCTGACCCTCCAGTGGAAAGTCACTGCATGAGCGAGGCTTGGGTCAGCCAGGAGAGCCCAGCAAGCCGCCCAGTGCCAGCACCAGAAAAGATGTTGTGCCAACCATATCGGTGTTTGGGTTACCCAGCCAGAGGATCAGATAGCTGCACATGATAGCTGCATGTAATAGACACACACACACCCCAAAACCAACAAAAGACGGAATCCCGCAATGTTGTCAAACAGCAGTTGGATGCTTACATACACGACGGTGTGGTCCCCAATAGGATACATGGAAGACGCTATAAGCAATAATTGCAGAGGTGCTGGAGACACGGAGATGTGCCTGCTGGGTTCCAAAAAGGAGCGCAGAGGGGAAGGAAGCATCCTACGGAGGGGGGGGCATGATGAGCATGTGCTTTGGCTAAGGTCATGATCCCGGGGTCCTGGGGAATCATGTCCCACATCAGCCTCCCTGCATGGAGCCTCATTTTCCCTCTGACTATACCTCTGCCTCTCCGTGTCTCTCATGAATACATAAATAAAATCTTTAAAAAAGACAAAAGATAAAAAGATGAGAAAGGACCCAAATAAAATCACAAATGAGAAAAGAGAAATAACAACCAACACTACAGAAATACAAATGATAATAAGAGAATATGATGAAAAATTCCATGCCAGAACCTAGAACCTGGAAAAAATTGATCAATTCCTAGATAAACATATATATATACACACACACAAAAATGAAAAATGAAGAAATAAGAAATTTGAACAGACAGTTAACCAGCAAAGAAATTGAATCAGCAATCAGGGATCTCCCAACAGGAGACACTTAGATCAATAGAACAGAATGGAAAGCTAAAACAAGATACAAACATGTATCTATTTTCCAAAAATGGACAACAAGGCAGGAAGGAATATCCAATGGCACAAAGACAGTCTCTTCAACAAACCCTAACCCTGACCCCAGGATAAGAACAAATGGTGTTGGGAAAACCAGGCAGCCACATGCAGAAGAACGAAACTGGACCAGTTTCTTACACCATATATATAAAAAATAAATTCAAAATGGATGAAAGACCTAAATGTGAGACCTGAAACTATACAAAGAAGAAAAGATAGGCAGCAACGTCTTTGACATTGGCCATTGGATGTTCTTTCTAGATATGCCTCTGAGGTGAGGGAAACAAAAGCAAACATCCTATTGGGACTTCATCAAATTGAAAAGCTTCTGCAAAGTGAAGGAAACAACCAACGCTAAAAGGCAACATACAGGAGGAGGGGCAAGATGGCGGAAGAGTAGGGTCCCCAAGTCACCTATCCCTACCAAATTACCTAGATAACCTTCACGTCATCCTGAAAATCTACGAATTCGGCCTGAGATTTAAACAGAGACCAGATCTAATGCTACAGTGAAAAAAGTTTGTGCAACTATCAAGGTAGGAAGATGGGAAAAAGAAATAAAGAAACAAAAGGCACCCAAGGGGGATGGGCCCCATGAGGAGCCGAGCTAATGCCAGGCCGAGTGCCCCCGGGTCAGGAGAGCTCTGTCCCAGAGAATCAGGAACTGCACCAATCTTCCAGGGTGGAATGGGCCTGCAGGGATTCAGAGCAGGACCCCAGGAGGGCGGGGATACCCTCGGGCTCCATGGGACACTAACAGACACCTGCACTCCCAAGAGAGTGCATCGAGCTCCTGAAGGGCTGCAGGGCACATACATGACCCAGGAGCAGCTCTGAGGGGCTCGGGTGGTGGCTCTCTGTGGAGAGGGCTGCGGGTCCCTGGGAGCAGCTAGGCGGCGGTGCCTAGGGCAGAGGAAGAGGCTCCGTGTGGAGGGGGCTCATGGCTCCAGGAGCAGCTCATAAGGGCTGGGGCGGCGGCTTTGTGGAGAGGCGGCTGCGCAGCCGGGAGCGAGAATCCAACAGCAAAGGTCCCAGAGCATGGGGCCCGGGAACAGCCCAGGATTCGGCCTCCCACGGGACAGGCAGAGGCCTGGAGGGCCCAGGACAGCAAGGACGCACCTGCCCAGAGCTGAGCAGATCAGCAGCCCCACACCGGAAGCTCCAGGCCCTGCAGATGGACTGCTCTGGAGTTATGGCGGGGGCTGAATACAAGTTTTCAGATATGGCCGCTGCCACTGGGGTTGTTCCTCTTGGGTGTCACGGGGTAAACAAGCCCCACTGAGCGCTTCACCAGGCAGGGAGAGAGGAGCTCCCCCAAGGGCTAACACCTGAAAATCAGCACAATATGACCCTCCCACACAATACCAACTAAACAAACAAGTTCCAGGGAAAGTCAAGGGACTTAAAGTATACAGAATCAGAAGATACTCCCCCGTGTTTTTTTTTTATTTCTGATTGCTTTCCCCACCATTTCCCCCCCTTTCTTTCTTTTTCTTTCTCATTTTATTCTCTTTTTTTTTGCTTTTTTTCCTCTTTTTTCCTTTTCTTTTCCACTTCTCTTTCCTTCTTTCTCTCCTCTCTTTTTCTCCTTTTCCCAATACAACTTCTTTTTGGCCCCTCTGCATTGAGCAAAGTGACTAGAAGGAAAACATCACTTAAAAAGAAAAAAACAGTCCGCTCTCCTACAGAGTTACAAATCTGGATTAAAATTCAATGTCAGAACAACAATTCAGAAGCACTATTATACAGCTACTGGTGGCTCTAGAAAAAAACATAAAGGACTCAAGAGACTTCATGACTGCAGAATTTAGATCCAATCAGGCCGAAATTAAAATCAATTGAATGAGATGCAATCCAAACTAGAAGTCCTAATGACCAGGGTTAATGAGGTGGAAGAACGAGTGAGTGACATAGAAGACAAGTTGATGGCAAAGAGGGAAACTGAGGAAAACAGAGACAAACAACTAAAAGACCAGGAAGACAGATTAAGGGAAAAAAACGACAGCCTGAGAAAGAAAAACCTATGTGAAATTGGGGTTCCCAAGGGTGCTGAAATGGACAGAGGGCCGAATATGTATTGGTACAAATCATAGCTGAAAATTTTCCTAATCTGGGAAGGGAAACAGGCATTCAGATCCAGGAAATAGGAGATCTCTCCCGAAATCAATAAAACCTGTCCAACACCTCGACATTTAATAGTGAAGCTTGCATATTCCAAAGATAAAGAGAAGATCCTTAAAGCAGCAAGAGACAAGAGGACAATATGTCCTCCATGAGAAGAATATGCAAACAAGAATACTTTATCCAGCAAGGCTCTCCTTCAAAATGGAAGGAGAGATAAAGAGCTTCCAAGACAGGCAGGAACTGAAAGAATATGTGACCTCCAAACCAGCTCTGCAAGAAATTTTAAGGAGGATTCTTAAAATTCCCCTTTAAGAAGAAGTTCAGTGGATCAATCCACAAAAACAAAGACTGAATAGATATCATGATGACACCAAACTCATATCTGTCGATAGTAACTCTGAATGTGAAAGGGCTTAATGACCCCATCAAAGGTGCAGGGTTTCAAACTGGATAAAAAGCAGGATCCATCTATTTGCTGTATAGAAGAGACTCATATTAGACAGAAGGACACGTACAATCTGAGAATAATGGGTTGGCGAAACATTTACCATTCAAATGGTCCTAAAAGAAAGCAGGGGTAGCCATCCTTATATCAGGTAAACTAAAATTTACCCCGAAGATTGTAGTGAGAGATGAAGACGGACACTAAATCATACTTAAAGGATCTATCCAACAAGACGACTTAACAATCCTCAATATAAATGCCCCGAATGTGGGAGCTGCCAAATATTTAAACCAATTAATAATGAAAGTGAAGAAATACTTAGATAATTATTATCTTATACTTGGTGACTTCAATCTAGCTCTTTCTACCCTCGGTAGGTCTTCTAAGCACAACATCTCCAAAGAAACGAGAGCTTTAAATGATACACTGGAGCAGATAGATTTCACAGAAATCTATAGAACTTTACATCCAAACTGAACTGAATAAACGTTCTTCTCAAGTGCACATGGAACTTTCTCCAGAATTGACCACATCCTGGGTCACAAATCACATCTGAACCGATACCAAAAGATTCAGATCGTCCCCTGCATATTCTCAGACCATATGCCTTGAAATTAGAACTAAATCACAACAAGAAGTTTGGAAGGACTTCAAACACGTGGAGGTTAAGGACCATCCTACTAAAAGATGAAAGGGTCAACCAGGAAATTGAGCAACAATTAAAAAGTTTCATAGAAACTAATGAGAATGAACATACAACCGTTCAAAATCTTTGGGATGCAGCACAAGCAGTCCTAAGGGGGAAATACATCACAATACAAGCATCCATTCAAAAACTGGAAAGAATGGAAATACAAAAGCTAACCTTACTCATAAAGCAGCTAGAGAAAAAAACAGCAGATAGATCCTACACCCAAAAGAATAAGAGAGTTAAATAAAATTCGAGCAGATCTCAAAGGAAATCGAGACCAGAAGAAATGTGGAACAGATCAACAAAACCAGGAGTTGGTTCTATGAAAGAATTAATACCATACATAAAACATTAGCTTCACAATAGAAGCCTCCATTCAAAAACTGTAAAGAACTCGAATACAAAGGTAACCTTACACATAAACTAGCTAGGGAAAAAAACAGCAGATAAATCCTACACCCAGCAGAGGAAGAGAGTTATTTAAGATTCGAGCAGAACTCAACGAAATCGAGACCAGAGGAACTGTAGAACAGATCGACAAAACAAGGAGTTCCTTCTTTGAAAAGAATAAGATACATAAACCATTAGCCAGTCTTATTAAAAAGAAGAGAGAGAAGATTCAAATTAATAAAATCATGAATGAGAAAGGAGAGATCACTACCAACACCAAGGAAATACAAACGATTTTAAAAACATATTATGAACAGCCATATGCCAATAAATTAGGCAATCTAGAAGGAATGGACGCATTCCTGGAGCCACAAACTACCAAAACTGGAACAGGAAGAAACAGAAAACCTGAACAGGCCAATAAGAAGAGAGGAAATTCAAGCAGTCATACAAAACCTCCCAAGACACAAAAGACCAGGGCCAGATGGCTTCCCAGGGGAATTCTATCAAACGTTTAAAGAAGAAACCATACCTCTCCTACTGAAGCTGTTTGGAAAGATAGAAAGAGATGGAGTACTTCCAAATTCGTTCCATGAGGCCAGCATCACCTTAATTCCAAAACCAGACAAAGACCCCACCAAAAAGGAGAATACAGACCAATATCCCTGATGAACATGGATGCAAAAATTCTCAACAAGATACTAGCCAATAGGAGCCAACAGTACATTAAGAAAATATTCACCTGGGATCCCTGGGTGGCGCAGTGGTTTAGCGCCTGCCTTTGGCCCAGGGCGTGATCCTGGAGACCCGGGATCGAATCCCACGTCGGGCTCCCAGTGCATGGAGCCTGCTTCTCCCTCTGCCTATGTCTCTGCCTCTCTCTCTCACTGTGTGCCTATCATAAATAAATAAAATAAAATAATTTAAAAAAAAAAGAAAATATTCACCATGAAAGAGTAGGATTTATCCCAGGGACACAAGGCTGATTCAACACTCGTCAAACAAACAATGTGATTCATCATATCAGCAAGAGAAAAACCAAGAACCATATTATCCTCCAATTAGATGCAGAGAAAGCATTTGACAAAATAGAGCATTCATTGCTGATGGAAACCCTTCAGAGCATAGGGATATCGGGAACATTCCTCGACATCTTAAAAGTCATCTACGAAAAGCCCACAACCAATATCATTCTCAATGGGGAAGCATTGGGAGCCTTTCCCCTAAGATAAGGAACAAGACAAGGATGTCCACTCTCACCACTCCTATTCAAAATAGTACTGGAAGTCCTAGTCTCAGCAATCAGACAAAAAAAGACATTAAAGGCATTCAAATTGGCCAAAAAGTAGTCAAACTCTCCCTCTTCACCGATGACATGATACTCTACCTAGAAAACACAAAAGCCTCCATGCCAAGATTGCTAGAACTCATACAGCAATTTGGTAGCATTGCAGGATACAAACTCAATGCCCAGAAATCAATGGCATTTCTATACACTAACAATGAGTCTGAAGAAAGAGAAATTAAGGAGTCAATCTCATTTACAATTGCACCCAAAAGCATAAGATACCTAGGAATAAACCTAACCAAGGAGGTAAAGATCGAAACCATAAACACTATAGAACGCTTCGGAAAGAAATTGAGGAAGACACAAAGAGTTGGAAATATATACCATGCTCATGGATTGGCAGAATTAATATTGTGAAAATGTCGTGTTACGCAGGGCAATGTACACGCTTAATGCAATCCCTATCAAAATACTATGGACTTTCTTCGGAGAGTTAGAACAAATTATTTCAAGATTTGTGTGGAATTAGAAAAGACCCCGAATAGCCAGGGGGATTTTAAAAAAGAAAACCATATCTGGGGGCATCAGAATGCCAGATTTCAGGTTGTACTACAAAACTGTGGTCATCAGGGCAGTGTGGAACTGGCACAAAAACAGACACATAGATCAATGGAACAGAATAGAGAACCCAGAAGTGGACCTTGAACTTTATGGTCAACTAATATTCGATAAAAGAGGAAAGACTATGCATTGGAAGAAAGACAATCTCTTCAATAGATGGTGGTAGGAAAATTGGACATCCACATGCAGAAGAATGAAACTAGACCACTCTCTTTCACCATACACAAAGATAAACTCAAAATGGATAAAAGATCTAAATGTGAGACAAGAGTCCATCAAAATCCTAGAGGAGAACACAGGCAACACCCTTTTTGAACTCAGCCTCAGTAAATTCTTGCAAGATTCATCCACAAAGGCAAAAGAAACAAAAGCAAAAATCAACTATTGCTACTTCATCAAGATAAGAAGCTTTTGCACAGCATAAATACAGTCAACAAAACTAAAAGACAACCTACAGAATGGCAGAAGATATTTGCAAATGATGTATCAGATAAAGGGCTAGTTTCCTAGATCTATAAAAAATTCTTAAAATCAACACTAAAGAAACAAACAATCCAATCATGAAATGGGCAAAAGACATGAACAGAAATCTCACAGACGAAGACATAGACATGGCCAACATGCACATGAGAAAATGCTGTGCATCACTTGCCTCAGGGAAATACAAATCAAAACTACAATGAGATACCACCTCACACCAGTGAGCATGGGGAAAATGAACAAGGCAGGAAACCACAAATGTTGGAGAGGATGCGGAGAAAAGGGAACCCTCTTACACTGTTGGTAGGAATGTGATCTGGTGCAGCCACTCTGGAAAACTGTGTGGAGGTTCCTCAAAGAGTTAAAAATAGACCTGCCCTATGACCCAGCAATTGCACTCTTGGGGATTTACCCAAAATATTCAGATGCAATGAAATGCCGGGACACCTGCACCCCAATGTTTTTAGCAAGAATGTCCATAATACCGAAACTGTGGACGGAGCCATGGTGTCCATCGAAAGATGAATGGATAAAGAAGATGTGGTTTTTGTATACAATGGAATATTACTCAGCCATTAGAAACAACAAATACCCACCATTTGTTTCTACGTGGATGGAACTGGAGGGTATTATGCTAAGTGAAGTAAGTCAATCGGAGAAGGACAAACGTATGTTCTCATTCAATTAGTTAATATAAATAACAGTGAATGGGAATATAAGGGAATGGAGAAGAAACGTGTGGGAAATATCAGAAAGGGAGACAGAACATAAAGACTCCTAACTCTGAAAAAGGAACATGGGATGCTGGAAGGGGAGGAGGGCGGGGGGTGCGGGTGAATGGGTGAAGGGCACTGAGGGGGTCCCTTGCCGGGATGAGCACTGGGTGTTATTCTGTTGTTTGGTAAATTGAAGAACAATAAATATAAATTTATTTAAAAAAAAAGTTCAAACAACTAAATACTGATGCTGCCAACATGGGAGTACGTAAATCTAGAAACCAATTAACAACAAACATACAGGAACTCACTGATAATAATACAATGACAGGGGATTTTAAAACCTACCCACTTATGGCAATGGACCGATCGTCTATGCAGAAAATCAACAGGGGAACAATAGTCTTGACACACTGGACCACAGGGACTCAACAGATATAGTCTGAACATTTCTTCCTAAAGCAGAATACACATTCCTTTCAAGTGCACATGGGACATTCTCCAGAACAGATCATATCATGGCCCACAAATCAGCCCTCAACAGGTACAACAGGTACAAGAAGGTTGATATCACACCCTGTACATTTTCAGACAATGACTCTATGAAACTCGAAGTCGACAGTAAGAAAAAAATTGGACAGACCAAAAATACGTGGAGATTATGAATATCCTACTAGAGAATGAATGGAGCAACCAGGAAATTAAAATCAAATTTAAAACAAATGAAAATGAAAATGTTTCTCCAAACCTCTGGGATGTTGCAAAGGCAATCCTAAGAGGGAAGTACATAGCAATCCAGGCCTATCTCAAGAAACAAGAAGTCTCCAATACACAACCTAACCCTACGCCCAATAGGCTGGAAAAGGAATAGCAAACAAAGCCTAAAGCCTACAGAAGAAGGGAAAAAATAAAGACGAGAGAAGAAATAAACAATGCAGAAAAAAACAAAACAGTAGAATGGAATAAAGAAACTAAGAGCTGGTTCTTCAAAATAATTAAAAAAATGGATCAAGCCTTAGCCAGCCTTATCAATGAGAAAAGAGAAAAGACCTAAATAAATAAAATCACAAATGAGAGAAGAGAGATGACAATCAACACCAGAAAAATTAGACAATTATAAGGGAATACTATGAAAGATGATATGCTAACAAACTGGGAGTCCTGGAAGAAATAGACAAAATCTTAGAAATGTGCAAACGAGCAAAACTGAAATAGAAAAAATAGAAAATATGAACACACCCATAACTAGCAAAGAAATTGAATCAGCAAGGCACCTGGTTGCCTCAGTGTTTTAGCATCTGCTTTGGCTCATGTCATGATCCTCGGAGAATCACGTCCCACATCAGGCTCCCCACATGGTGCCTCATTTTCCCTCTGCCGATAACTCTGACTCTCTGTGTCTCTCATGAATACATAAATAAAGGTGCAGCCACTGTGGAAAACAATCTGGAGGGTCCTCGAGAAGTTAAAAATGGGGATACCGGGGATCCCTGGGTGGCGCAGCGGTTTGGCGCCTGCCTTTGGCCCAGGGCACGATCCTGGAGTCCCGTGATCGAGTCCCACATTGGGCTCCCGGTGCATGGAGCCTGCTTCTCCCTCTGCCTGTGTCTCTGCCTCTCTCTCTCTCTCTCTCTCTCTGTGACTATCATAAATAAATAAAAAATTTTAAAAAAAAATAAAAAATAAATAAAAATGGGGATACCTGGGTGCGCAGTGGTTTGGCGCCTGCCTTTCGCCCAGGGCCTGATCCTGGAGACCCGGGATCGAATCCCACGTCGGGCTCCCGGGGCATGTAGCCTGCTTCTCCTTCTATCTGTGTCTCTGCCTCTCCCTGTATCATAAAAAAAAATTTTTTTTTAAAGAAGTTAAAAATAGAGCTACCCTACGATTCCAAAATTGCACAGCTAGGTATTTACCCCGAGGATACAAAAGTAGTTTCGTAGATTTGAAGAGGAACACGCAGCCAAGTGTTGGTAGAAGCATTATCAACAACAGCAAAACTGTGTATACACCCCAGATGTCCATCGACAGATGAATGGGCAGAGACGATGTGGTAAATATACACACTGCGACATTACTCGGTCATCAGGAAGGATGAAATGAAGCCATTTACAATGACGTGCGAGAAGTGGAAGACACTTATGCTAAATGAACTCAGTCAGAGAAAGACAGATACCAAATACCATACAATTGCATTCACATGTGAATTTTAAGAAACCAAACAAACTGGCAAAGGGGCAGAGGGGGGGATGAGAGAAGCAAACAAACAAACAAACAAAAAACAGACTCTTAGTCACAGAGAATAAAGTAATCAATACCAGAGGAAGGTGGGGGGGATGGGGAATCGGGATGGGGATAGTGGAGGTCACCTCTGACCAGTACCAGGCGTTGTATTCAAGGGTTGAATCACTATGTGGTAAACCTGAAACTATATCATACTGTGTTTACAAAGAGGAATTCAAGTAAAACTTTAAAATAATAATTGGTAGTATAGAGGAAACATGTGCGCACAAGAGATAAAATCAGAAAGGCAACTGAAAATCCAAACAGTTTTTAGAGCCACAAATCCCCTCCTTAGCTCAGCTCAGGAGAAGCCTGCCATGCCTATTCTCACCCCAGCAGAAGCCTGGATTTTAATTCTCTGGGGAGGCCACTGACTTGGTGGAGTCAGGCTATCTTTGAACCTGAAACCTAAATAGAGGGCATAAAACTAAACTACCCAAGATGCTAGGATTCCCAGTGAGGCACATGCCAAGACACAAACTCTAACCATACACAGACATAACCCTAACCATACACTTAAGCCTAATGTTAAGGTCATCCTTAAACAAGAACGATCACTAATCAAAAACCAAACACAAACCCCAAGACTGAAACACATTGACTGAACCTTCCTGCCAGCCCTCACTCTAACTCTTAAACCTATTCTAAACCCTTAACTCTGACCCTTACCTTAAATCTAACCCTAACCATAACCTCTAACCCTAACCTTATCTTAATGTACTCAAATCCTAATCCTAACCTTAACCTGTACGCTAACCCTAACCCTCTAATACTAATACTATATCATACCCCAAACTGTACACTAAACTGTACCCTTAAACTAATCCCTAACCCACTGCCTAACCCTCTTACCCTTTTCCAAAACCGTACCCTGACCCTGACCTGCCCTTAACCCTAACCCCTAAACAAACACTAAACCTAACCCTAGCCCTAACCCCTATCCTAAACCTAACCCTCACCCTAACCCTAAACCTAGCCCTAACTTTATCTCTAACCCCTAACCCTAAACACTAACACTAACTCACACCCTAACTTGTAACCCTAACTGCAAATCTAGCCCAACCCTAACTCTAACCATAACCCAAACCCCAACTCCTAATCTCCTGCCCTAATCCCTAAAGTCTAAACCCTAACCCTAACTCTAACTCCTGTCCCTAACCCAAACCCCCATCGTAACTCCTAACCACTTAGCCTTACCCTTATCCCTCACCCTAACCTCTAATCCATAACCATAAGCATAATGACTAACCCCTAACATGACTAACCCCTAGGCCTAACCACAAACTGCCTCCCCTCCCCTGACCGTACCATTCATTCTACCCATTCACTTACCCTATGGTTTTGAGGAGTCCCTTCTGACATGGAAGAGGCCCAAAATGGCGTCTCCAGTGTCCTCCAGGGGGTCCTGAGGACGCCGGGCTCCTGTGAGCGTGGACGTGGCTCTACGTGTTCCAGAGTCATAGTCAGCGGGTCCTGAGTACGCCAGGTCTCCTGTCATAGTGGAGTATTCCTCACATCCTCTGGAAGCCTCACAGCAGTTTCTCAGGAGGCCGGGGGCTCCTGTCAGCCTGGACATGGCCCCATGTCCCCTGAAAACTCACCGCAAGTCCTGAGGAGGCTGTGGGTTCCTGTCAGCCTAGACGCAGCCCCATGTGTCCTGAAGCCAAAGTGCAGGTCCTGAGGAGGACGGGGGTCCTCTCAGACTTGACGTGGCCCCAGAATTTCCTCAGCCTCACCATAAGACCTGAGGAGGCTGGGGGCCTCTGTAAGAATGGCCGTGGCCCCAAATCATCCCAATCATTCACAGTGGGTCCTTAGGAGGCCAGAGACTCCTGTCAGTGTGGATTCAGCTTCCACATTTTTCTTAGGCCTCATCACAGGCTCTGACAAGGCTGGGGTCTTCTGTCCGCATGGACGCATCCCGATATTTCCCAATGTCTACACCGGGGGTCCTGAGGACATCAGCGTCTGGTTGTGTGGACATGGTCCCACGTCCTCCTGAAGCGTCACCGCATGTTCTAAGGTGGCCGGGGCTCCTGTCACTGTGGATGCGGCCCCCAGCTTCCAGAAGACTCAACTTATGTCCTGAGGGGCCCATTAGCTCCTGCCAGAGTGGTCGCAGCGCCACATGTTTCAGAAGCCTCCCCGCATGTCCTGACGTGGCCCAGGGGCTCCTATCAGCGTGGATGCGGGCCCACATCTTACTGAAGCCTCCCCGTGGGTCCTGAGGCAGCCCAGGGACTCCTCTCAGGGTGGGTGTGGGCCAACTATTTCCTGAAGCCTCCTGGGAGGTCCTGAAGCGGTCCAGGGGCTCCTGTCAGGGTGGATGTGGACCCACATCTTCCTGAAGCTTCACCGTGTGTCGTGAGGAGACTGGGACTCCTGTCAGCGTGAACGCTGAGCAATATCCCCCTGAAGACTCCCCACAGGCTCTGAAGAGGCTGTGCTCATCAGCGTGGATATGTCCCCCCGTCTTCCTCATGCCTCCCCAGCACAGGCTCGCTCCTGTTACTGGAGGCAGAGGAGGCCTACTGCGCATGAGTGCCCCCTGTGCAGTGCCTGGGCTCGGGCGCCCCCTGCGGGATGCTCAGATGCTACAGGAGGCTGTGCATGAGGCACCTGCCCATCCCTGGGCCCACCTCTGCCTCCTTCCAGGCTCCAGCTGGGGCCTGTTAGCTTCGGAAACATCTCACTGAAAAGGAGCCCAACACCCGGGTTCCTCAAAAATACTTAAGGAGAAGGAATTGGAGCCCAAAGGACACGAAATGAAATGTGGACCAGACTTTTACCACATCCTGTAAAACTCACTCAACCCTCTTCCACTGTGGGCGGGACAGCACGCTGGTGCAGCCGCCCTGGAAACAGTGTGGAGGCCCCTCAGGAAGTTACAAATAGAGCCGCCCTGCGACCAGCAGGTGTATGGCCTGGACCTCACTCCGAAGATCAGATGCAGTGAGACTCGGGACACCAGCACCCCAATGTCCACAGCAGACGTGTCCACAGTAGTCACATTGTGGGAGGAGCCTCGGGGCCCTCTGACTGATGATGGATAAAGAGGATAGGAAATAGATGATGGTCATAGAGAGAGGAATGGCACTCAGCTATCAAAGAGAAGGAAATTTTGCCATTTGCAATGACGTGGATAGAAGTAGAGGGATCATCTTAAGTGAAATAGGTCAGTCAGAAAAGAGAATGACCGTGTGGTGTCATTCATAGGTGGAATTAAAGAAGCAAAGCAGATGAACATCTGTGAAGGGAAGGAAAAACAAATAAGATGAAAACAGATGCAGGGAATACAGACTCTTATATATAGGAAACAAACTGATTGTCGCTGCAAGGGAGGGGACGAGGGAGGGGATAACAGGGGACCAGCATGAAGGAGGGCACATGATGTCACGAGGACTGCTGTTAGCTCCAACTGGTGAATCCCTGAATTCATCCTCTGAAAGTATAATACACTATATGTTAATTTATGGGCTTTAAATTAAATTAAGTTAAAAAATCATTTGTATCAGAGCACGTTTCCTACTGGACTTTCTGTTCTGCTCCTTCAGCTTATGCTGGGACCACCCTCGTGGGTCTGGTTTGTTTACGTAGGCATCAGGCCTCGTCCATGGACCAGCCCTGGGCTAGAACTCATGACCCCGAGATCAGGACTGGAGGTGAGGTCAAGAGTAAGATGCTTAACCAACGGAGCCAGGCGGAGTCCCGAAGACAACACTGCTTTATCCTTTGTCTCTGTGACATCGTTTGTTTTATTATTTTTTTAAAATATTTTTTTAATTTTTTAATTAACTTATAGTCAGAGAGAGAGATAGAGACACAGGCAGAGGGAGAAGCAAGCTCCATGCACTGGGAGCCCGACGTGGAATTCGATCCCGGGTCTCCATGTTCGCGCCCTGGGCCAAAGGCAGGCGCCAAACCGCTGTGCCACCCAGGGATCCCTGTGACATCGTTTGAAATAGGAAAGTGCTGCGTCCCGCTGTGTCCTGCTTCTCCAATACTGATTTACTCTCCGGGGTCATTTGTGGGGGCTGTTGGATGTTTTGGGTTTTTTTTTCCTATGTATAGGATCTGCCACCATGACTTGACAGGAATGACATTGAAATTGAGGGTGGCTTCAGGAACTGCGGACATTTTCACAAGATGAGGCTCCAAACCAATGAGCCCAGGACGGCCTCCCAGAGCCTAGTGTGGTTCAGTGCACAAGTCTTGTGCTCCTTTGGTACAGTCTCATTATTTATTCTCTGTGATGCTCCTGAGAAGGGATTCACGTCCGTCATTTCCTTCCTGATTGCTCATTGTCTGGACACAGCAAGCCCCACAATAGAATAAAAACTGAGCCCAGGCCAAGGGCAGGAAGCCCCTATTAGAAAAGATCCACTGCCCTTGAAGGCCCATATCAAAATGTAAACAGAGGGATCCCTGGGTGGCGCAGCGGTTTGGCGCCTGCCTTTGGCCCAGGGCCCGATCCTGGAAACCCGGGATCGAATCCCACGTCGGGCTCCCGGTGCATGGAGCCTGCTTCTCCCTCTGCCTGTGTCTCTGCCTCTCTCTCTCTCTCTGTGTGACTATCATAAATAAATAAAAATTAAAAAAAAAAAAAAAAAAAAAAAAAAAAAAAAAAAAACAAAATGTAAACAGAACTTGAGGAATTGCTCCAGCCCTTCTGGAGGTCCCCGAGACCAGCCCTTAAAACTAAGCAAAAACCCACCTCGGGGTCCAATTCCCTGCTCCGCTGTGTCAGGTATACTTGGACAAAAGATTGAGCTTGTAAATAGTCCCTCGTGTGTTTGCATCGGAATTGGCTTCTAGGTGGTTTCTCAGATTCGCAATCTTGGGCACAACAGTCTGAGATATAAAAACAAAACCGAAAGAAGCTCGGACGCGGGCAGAGAGAAAGCAGGGTTCTGAGAGAAGCAGCGGAGACCTGGGGGCTTGGGGAATCTTCTGTGGAGGACATGCAGACTGTGGGGTGGAATGCTCAGCCCCAGAGTCAGAAGACCCAGAGACCCCACCCGCATAGCGCCCATCAGTGTAGAGTCTCAGGGAGCAGCACAACACTGCCCACTGGAGGCCAGAAGTGCTGCCGCCCACCCCGCCTCTGACCCCGCAGGTGCATCTCCCAGGCAGATGTGCACCTGACAATCAGCGCCATGGCCAATCTCCAAACCAGCACAGACCACTCGCTGCCACCAAGGTGTCGGACCACAGAGGCTGTAGAGATTCAGCTCTACCTGGAAAGTATGGTCTAGAGTCCTTTGTACTTTGTGCTTTATTGTTATTAATTTTCTTTGATTCTATTTTATAAATTGCCTTATTTTATTTTTATGTATGTACCTTATACATTTCTTATTTTTAGTTTCATGGTACTTTAATTTTGTTTCTTATTTTGGGATTTAGAATCTTTTAACAACCAGGCCAAAATAATTTGGTGGTTTTTTTGGGAGGGCAGTTTTTATTGTTTTTCTTTTTCTTCCTTCTTTCTTTTCTTGGAAAAAATAAAGAGATGGAGAAATTCGCCTCCATAAAATAACATGAGGTAGTACTCACAGCCAGGAAGTCCATCAATACAAATACATGATGTCTAACTACAGTTTAAAACAATGATTATAAAGAGCATCTGCGCTGGAAAAAGAGCACAGAAGAAAATTAGAGAATCCCTTACTGTAGGAATAAAAGAACTAAAATCTAGTCAGGCCAACGTTAAAAATGCTATAACTGAGATGCAGTCCCAAGTGGAAGCCTTAAAAACAAGGAAGTTTATGGACCACAAACGCAGACTTGGAAACTCAGCCACTTATTAAAACAATAGCATTCATATCATGGGAGACTCAGAAGACGAAAAGAGTGAAAAGGTGGGCCTTGCTCAGCCATTAGAAATGACAAATAACCACCATATCCTTCAACGTGGATGGAACTGGAAGGTATTATGCTGAGTGAAGTAAGTTAATCAGAGAAGAACAAATATTGTATGTTCTCATTCACTTGGGGGATATAGACAATAGTGAAAGGGAATATAAGGGAAGGGAGATGAAATGTGGGGGAAATATCAGAAAGGGAGACAGAGGGATCCCTGGGTGGCGCAGCGGTTTGGCGCCTGCCTTTGGCCCAGGGCACGATCCTGGAGACCCGGGATCGAATCCCACGTCGGGCTCCCTGCATGGAGCCTGCTTCTCCCTCTGCCTGTGTCTCTGCCTCTCTCTCTCTCTCTGTGTGACTATCATAAATAAATAAATAAATAAATAAATAAATAAATAAATAAATAAATAAATAAATAAAAATAAAAAAAAAAGAAAGGGAGGCAGAACATAAAGACTCCTAAATCTGGGAAACGAACTAGGGGTGATGGAAGGGGAGGAGGGCAGGGGTGGGGGTGAATGTGTGATGGGCACTGAGGGGGGCACTTGACGGAATGAGCACTGGGTGTTATTCTGTATGTGGGCAAATTGAACACCAATAAAAAGTAAATTTATTATTATTAGAAAGAAAGAAAGAAAGAAAGAAAGAAAGAAAGAAAGAAAGAAAGAAAGAAAGAAAGAAAGAAATAGGGGCACCTGGGTGGCTCAGTCTGTTAAGCTTCTGCCTTAGGGTCGGATCATGATCCAGGTCCAAGGAAGGCTCCCTGTTCAGCAGGGAACCTGCTTCTCCCTCTCCCTCTGCCCCTCTAGCACATGTTTTTCACTCCTCTCTCTCTCAAATAAATAAATAGCATCTTTGAAAAAGAAACAAACCCAGAGGGAAAAGAAATCTCCCATGTAGAAGATTTTCAAACAATTTGTGCAGACATTCCACCGTCAAGTTCATGAGCATGCTTCCCACTCTTATGTTTGGAATACACATAGTAACTTCCTTCTACAAAATATAATATGAAAAACTTAAAATAATAATGATAATATAATAATAGTAGTAGTAGTAATAATAATAATAAAGAATCACTTTACTACAGAGAAATCTGACAAACACTACCTCAGCAAGATGATCAGATCGATACCAAGACTCATAAATCATGTTGATAGTATCTAACCTTTATATGATATAATAAAAATAGCAGTATATCTCTGTATATAATCCACAAAAACAGTTCAATCATGAGATAAACAACAGACATGTCCCAACTGAGGGAAATTTTACAAAATACTCTACTTCTCAAAGTGTTCCAGTTCAACAACAAGGAAAGGCTGAAAGACTGTCACAATCCAGAGGAGCTTAAGAAAACATGAGGACAAATGGAGTGTGATATGAGGAATGGAGACTTAGCAAAAACTAAGGAAATCTGAATAAAGTATGGTCTTTGGTTATTGGAAAAATTTTAATATTGATTCATTAGCTAATATTTGTACCGTACTAATATAAGATATAAATAATTGGAGAAATTGAGTGCAAGTGCATGAGAATTCTCTGTACTATATTCTCAATTTCCTTATAAAACTTTGTTTTCTTTCTAAGAAATAAGAATTAATTTGAAAATTGACTTAAATGAAACAGGCTCCCGTGTGAAGACATTTTAAAAATCGTTGAATTAACTTTTGCCTTATTCTTAAAGAGTTCCTTCGATGGGAACAAAGTAATAATTTTATATCAGAAGGAAAGAAAAACACTTATGAACATGTATAATGCCTCCTCAACCTGAAGCAGGAAAGGATAATAAATAGCAAAAATCAGATAAAAATACTTCTATTATAATAGACACCATATTGCAAGTGCATTTAAAATTAGCAATGTAGGGATCCCTGGGTGGCGCAGCGGTTTGGTGCCTGCCTTTGGCCCAGGGCGTGATCCTAGAGACCCGGGATCGAGTCCCACGTCGGGCTCCCGGTGCATGGAGCCTGCTTCTCCCTCTGCTTGTGTCTCTGCCTCTCTCTCTCTCTGTGACTATCATGAATAAATAAATAAAATCTTTAAAAAAATAAAAATAAAATAAAATTAGCAATGTATAACATTTATTTCCTTGACATTTGTCTTCCAAAGAGTTCACAGTGTTTCAGTGTCAGTTGAAACAGGGGAAGAATCTCAGGGATGAATCCTTCACATAATAATAGGACCATTGGTACTAATGTCTCTCAATTATTTCCAAATCCATACAGATGCATTTCCTGATGAGTGACTGAGCTGTGAAGAAAGAGATGAAAAACCCTCATCCCTCTGAATTACTTGTGTCAGAATATTTTAACCATAGTACTACGGATAGTAAATTATCCTTATTAACAGGATGTGTCTCAGATTGGAATCTGAGCAATCAGATGGGCAGAGAAAAAATGCTTAACTTACTCAACTTCTAAAGACAAAGGAGAACTTTTCTATGTACAGTCAGTTGTCAAGATAGCCTTAGGGAAAAAGAGTCTGCAGCATGGAATCCTGCTGCACAGCCGGGATGCCCGTGCCCCAGGTCGTCGTGATCCCAAATACCTGGGCCTGTCCCCCAACACATGCTGCCACGCTGAAGTCATTTGCAATTTCTCTCTTAGGATCTCCAGGGAGAGCGGCATGAGCTAGATAGGACGGGACAGGATGTCTGGAGGTCGAGAACATTACGGCCATTCTACTTTAAGTTCAGTATTAGCACAGGTCCAGCAATCCCAGGCCCCTGTGAAGAAGAGCTGAAATTTGCATTATTTCAGTTACTGGAAAAAAACAAAAGTTTACAGCTAATGTCTTAGAAAGCCCCACAATAGAATAAAAACTGAGCCTAAGCCAAGGGCTGGAAGCCCCAATTAGAATGAGAAGAGAGCACAATGCCCTTGAAGGACCCATATCAAAATGTAAACAGAACTTGAGGAATTGCTCCAGCCCTTCTGGAGGTCCCCGAGACAAGCCCTTAAAACTAAGCTGAAAACTTCCTTGGGGTCCAAGTCCCTGCTCCACTGTGTGGGGTATATCTGGAACCACACTCGAGTTTTGAAATCAACCCTCGTGTCTTTGCATCGGTGTCTGCGCCTTAGTGGTTTCTCGGATTCACAATCTTTGGCAAAACACCCCCATGACCCCTCCCCACCTGGACTGACCTCTGTCCCCTCCCACCCAGGCTGACCCTCAGTCACCTCCCCACTGACAACAGCTGGGCACAGGCCCTCACACAGTTCCATGGCACGGTGGGCACTCCAGCTGTCCCCAGCCTCCCAGGGGAAGGAAGGAGGGTTTGGCAGGACACACTCCCATGGTGACCCCAGGGCTCCCTGCCCAGGAGAGCACCTGGTGACAGGTCGGGTTCTGTGTCCCTGACGCCAGCTCCTCCTCCCCGGTTTTCCCACTGGAAATGAAGGAGGAGGCCCTGGTCTCCTCCAGGGACATCACGCAGGTGGACCTGGACGTCAACAGGACGCTCAGCAGTCACATCATATTTTGGGACTACTACGGGGTAGGGTGAGGTTGAGGGGACAGGGGGATCAGGACCCAGGGGAGGACCGGGGGATTCTGGGTAGGGAAAACGGGGCTTCTGAGGAAGGGGGCAAAACAGCAGCCAACAACACACCGCTCCATGGTAGGGTCTTGGGGATGACCTCTATGCCCACACCCCTGGGGCCTCGGGGATGAGGAGGCAACTAGGATGGGGCCTCCAGGGCTTGCCATGGGAGTTGAACCCCAAAGGGGAGAGGGACTGCCCCCTGAGAAGCAGGGGATGGGGTGGGGGACATGAGGGACATGAACCGGACCTGGGGGCCAGGCGGCATGGCCGTGGAGCAGGGATTTGGACCCTGAGACTAAGAAGCGTAGCAGCTTTAAAAGGGCCAGTGGCCCATGGGATACACAGAAAGTTGCACAGTCGTGTCGGTCCACACGCAGGTGGCCGATTGAATTTCACCTTACCCTATAGGATCCACTTGACCTGGCCTATTACTTTGGTCAGAATTGGCGTGCAGTTTTGGCAGGCACAAAGCAGGGTTACATTGTTATGAGCCGATTTCCGATTAGGGTGTGCCCAGCGGCTTGACTGGGTTAGGGCAGTGCCTTAAGACATAAGCAGGTTATGTGGGGGTCATAGGGGAGGTGGCAGATGTATCACAAAATGGAATCAGTCCTGCTCTGCTTGTCCTTGGGTAGGGGCTTTTTGTTAAATTTCCTGGGTCCCACACTTGCAGCTCATGCAACTGGGCCACCCTCAGCAGGTGGACTCAGTGTGCACACCTTGTGGTGCTGGATCTCACACCAGCGTGTAGAGGGCACCCTCCTCGCCCTAGTGAGTAGGGGCTGGGTGAGCATGGGGCTCGGCATGAATGCCAGCCAGCATAGGGGACCGAGGAACCCCAGCCCCATCACCACCCCTACTCCCAAACACAGGCTGCCCCATGGCTCCCCGAAATGGGCACCCGGCGCCTCTGAAGATCCCCCCAGGGCGGCCCCGAGGTCCAGCTCCCTGCTGGAGAGGCATCGGGGAGAAGAGAAGCAGCTGGCGCTCAGCGGGAACCACTGCCAGACATGGGAATGTGGCCGAGCCAGTCCTTCCAGCTCAGCTGACCTTCCAGCGGAAAGTCACTGCATGAGCCAGCCCCGGGTCGGCCAGGAGAGTCCAGCAAGCTGCCCAGCGCCAGCACCAGAAATGATGTTGTGCCATCCATGTCGGTGTTTGGGTGACCCAGCCAGAGGATCCGATAGCTGCACGTGATAGCTGCATGTGATAGACACACACACACACACCCTGAAACCAACAAAAGTCAGAATCCCTCAATGTTGTCAAACAGCATGTGAATGGTTACATACATGACGCTGTGGTCCCCAATAGGATACATGGAAGACGCTATAAATCACGACTGCAGAGGTGCTGGAGGCACAGAGATGTGCCTATTGGGTTCCAACAAGGAGAGCAAAGGGGCAGGAAGCATACTTCAATGGGGGGGCCCCTCTTAGGAAAGGACACCAGGTCCCTGTGAAGGCTACGGATTGTGAAATCTTTCCTCTTCTCTTTCAGCTTCTGGATTTCCTCTTCCTTTGTTCTTCCTAATTCTACTTTACCTCCACCCTGCATCCAAACCAATGACCAAAGAGGCTTCTTTATGATATCCAGTCCTAAAAGGAGGCTGAGCTCTGGCTACCGGGTTCAGAAACGATCATTTTCTAGGTGTATTCTGATCCCCCGAACTCGTGCCTTCATGACTCTTCTCTCCCTGCAGAACGAGGGGAACCACAGGTCTTACAATGAAAGACGCCCACTTCCACTCGGGCAGGACTGTCCCTTGTGGAGGACGTCATCTGGGCCATGTAGTGCAAGTGGGGTGATCAAGAATAGGTCGCAGGTGAGACATAAGCAAGCACTTACCTTTGATATCATGCTTTATTTTTTCATCCATTTATTATTTGTTAACTATTTTTTTTAATTTATTTATGTATGATAGTCACAGAGAGAGAGAGAGAGAGAGGCAGAGACACAGGCAGAGGGAGAAGCAGACTCCATGCACTGGGAGCCCGATGTGGGATTCGATCCCGGGTCTCCAGGATCCCGCCGTGGGCCAACGGCAGGTGCTAAACCGCTGCGCCACCCAGGGATCCCCTAACTATTTTAATTTTATGTCCTGTCTATACCCAACACGGTGTTCAAACTCATAACCCTGAGTTCAAGATACCCCAACCAGGACAGCCAGGCACCCCAGTCCCATGTTTTAAAACTCTTTGCTTCATTGCCTATCTCTGCATCGAACTGGAACATTGAGTCCATGACGGGGAGCTTTAGTAACCTCCGAATCCTAGAACGTTCTTACTGTATCCCAATCCTAGATTGACATTTACCATTGAATAGCACTTTAAATAGTCAGTAAAATAACTACTACAGAAAAGGAAATTATCTAATTTTCACGTATGTGGTCCCTGCTCCCTGGGCTCCCAGGGAAGCTATGGTTTCTTTAACATTGATCAAGGTCCAAATGACTCCACCACACCTCAAAGCGTGGGCTCAGTTTCTGCCCTGACACATGCAACACCCCTGCTTCAATTAACCTGTATCAATCAATCAAAGGGAGCCTAACTGGCTCGGTGTGGTTTGTAAGAACATGGGACTCTTGTTCTTGGGGTAGCATGTTCAAGCCCAATGTTGGCTGTAGAGATTACAGAAAAATAAATTCTTAAAAAAAATCAATCAGTTTATCTTGGGGAGACATAGCCCCTGATCCCACAAGGGCAGGGAGCCAGCTGATGGTTCTACACACAATATTATGCAGCAGAGCACAAAATGTGAACTTTCAGAAGTCTCCTAGAGTGGGGGACACACCAGCCTTAAGGTGTTCAGGTGGAGAAGTCAGGGGCAGTCCCTGGAGTGACAGGGTGGGCTCAGGATCCCATGGGTCCCAAGGATGGTGGCACCAACTGTTCCCAGGCACAGGAACGGGAATGCGGCTGAGAGTAGCAGGACTTTGGCCAGCTGTCTGCCCTGTGTGGTCATAAGCTGCAAACCCCTGTGCAGTCACGGGGCTGCATTCCTGGGACAGACCAGCAAAGGCCAGGAGTGGGAGGACCCTCCCCCGGGCAGGAAGAGAACAGGTCTCCACCAGGGCAGCCCCTAAAATTTGGAGTTTTAAACTTCAGTATCTTGTCTGTGTGGAGGCTGACAAAATTGAGGCGGTTCCACTTTAAGTTCACTGTTAGCACAAGTACTGCCATCCCAGGCCCCTGTGAATAAGAGCTAAAATTTGCATTATTTCAGTTACAGGAAAAAAAGAAAAAAACAGCTTACAGCTTAAAGTCGAATAAAGCCCCATATTAGAATGAGAACAGAACTCAATGCCCTTGAAGGCCCCATATCAAAATGTAAACAGAACTTGAGGAATTGCTCCAGCCCTTCTGGATGTCCCTGAGACCAGCCCTTAAAACTAAGCTAAAACCCACTTCGGGGTCCAAGTGCATGCTCCTCTGTGTCGGGTGTACTTGGGCGCAAGCTCGAGTTTGGAAATCAACCATCGTGTGTTTGCATCGGTGTAGGCTCCTCAGTGGTTTCTCAGATTTGCTATCTTGGGCACAAAACCTCCATGTCCCCTCCCCACCTGGGCTGACTCCACATCCCCTCCACCCCAGGCTGACCCTCAGTCACCTCCCCACCACAACAGCTTGGGACAGGCCCTCACACAGGTCCCATGGGCTCGGTGGGCACTCCCGCCATACTTGGCCTCCCAGGGAAAGGCAGGAGGTTTCAGCAGACCCACTCCCATTGTGGCCCCAGGGCTCCCTGCCCAGCATGGCAGCACGTGACAGGTTGGGGTCTGTGTTCCTGACGTGGGCTCCTGCTCCCCGGTTTTCCCACAGGAAATGAAGGAGGAGGCCCTGGTCTCCTCCAGGGACATCACGCAGGTAGACCTGGACGTCAACAGGACGTTCTGCAGCCACACTATGTTTTGGGCCTTCTAGGGGGTCGGATGAGGCTGCTGGGCCAGGGGGCTTAGGGGCCCCAGGGGAGGCTTGGGGGCTTCGGGGTAGGGAAAACGGGGCTTCTGAAGCCAGGGGGAGCAACAGCAGCCAACAACACACTGCTCCATGATAGGGTGATGGGGATGACCCACATGCCCCCAACCCCGGGGCCTCAGAGATGAGGAGGCCAATTGAATGGGGCCTCCAGTGGTTGCCATGGGAGCTGAACCCCAAAGGGGAGAGGGATGGCGCCCAGAGAAGCAGGGGATGGGGTTGGGGAAGTGGGGGGCAGGAACCAGACCTGGGGGCCAGGAGGCATGGCCACGGCTGGAGCAGGACACACATCAATCCCATGAGGGTCGGACGGGACAGAGTGACACCCACTCTCGGTGCTTTATATATTTCTAAATTCTATGCATTTCATTTGAGACAATTTGCAATTTGAAAACATACATAGTATGATGACCCCCAGATAATGACCCCGGTCCAGCCAGGGCCCTGCACAGACCACACGGTGCCACAGGGGCAGGTGTCACAGCAAACCCCAGACTGGGGTCGCCTTTAACGGTAGACGTCTCCTTGTGCATCTTAGAGGAAGGGGATGCCCTGTGTCCGCAGACCCCCCACGCCATCATGCTCATTCCCTACCCCCACATCATCCCCCTACATCATAATCCCCAATGGCATTCCACAAAACACCATCCCCTCACAGCCACACAGCCCCACACAATCCTAAACCACACTACACCCCAACACCATCCCCCCTACACCATCCCCCACACTCCACCACCATCATACCCCTAGTCCCACAACATCTACCCCACACCATCGGCCCCCAGCAAACCCGGTGCAGGTGTCCCCTATGGGACATGCTCAGCCTCCCTGGGGTTCTCTGGATACCCTGTTCCCATCAGAAGACCGGGTGTTCAATAGAGCACACAGGGGTTGCAGGGAGGAGGGAAGCCACGGAGTCTCCAACAGAGTGGGTGTAGGTGATTGGTGCAAAGAACCCACTGTGCCCTGCCTCCGCCCACTCTCCCTCCTGGAGGGTGACACAACCTGCACAGGACAACAGCCCCTAACCCAGGGGGACCTGGGCTGCCCTGGCACCAGGATCTGTGGGGGCTGAGTTGATTTGGGCCCCCCCATGGCAACACAAGGACGAATGGATTCCAGTCCCCCATGGCCCTGTTTAGCCCTGGATTCAGGCCCCACGCTGAGCGAGCCCTCTCACAGCTGGGTGTGGCCTCCTGGGCCCTGGGCGTGATCCACAGATCCAGTTCGCAGACCTAGGGCAGCCCTGAGGATCCCGGTACACCCCAGGGTGGGGAGAGCAGGGGTAGGCCAGTGGGCCCCACCTGCACCCACACCAGTAGGCAGGTTCCTCCAGATACTGGGGCCCCAGGGGGCCCGAGGCCGTGGTCCAGCTGCCCTGCGGGAACCCAGCGCAGGAGCCCATGAGCTGCAGGTCCAGTTCAGCTCTGCTGTCCTCAGAACCGTCTCTCAAGCTGAAACCTCAGGACACACGCCCCCACCCGGAGTCCACACATGCTCCCAGGTGGGGGACTCCAGCACTCAACCCCCAACCCATGTGATTCTTTTCCTCCCGTAAAGGACAGAAAGGTCTCCCTCCCCAGGTGAAGGCATGCACCCACGCCTCTGAGCCCGTTTACTGTAGAAAGTCAATAAAGTGCTGTGGTGTGAAAATACACAGCCAGCCCTTTTCTGTGTCTCCCAGAACTCTGTGCACGGGGCATGGAGAGACCCACAGAGAGGAGGAGGGGGCATCACCTGGGCCCCAAACAGCCCCTGCAGGGGCACCACAAGGCACACACTGCTGATGTCCCCATGTGCCTTCCAGGGGCGGACAGACTCCAGGATCAGGACCCCACAGACTATACTGGGACTCATCCTGTGCCCCGTGGGCCAGAATGGACTAGGACAGAGTGACAGCCAGGGAACCTCAGGTCACCAGGGTCTGTGCAAAGTGACCTGTGAGGTCTGTGCTCCCTCTGTCCAGGAGGCCAGGGCTGGCCTGGTTCCGGGACATGTACTACCCTCCCCGCATCCCCATGCCAGTGTGCCTGGGACACAGAGGGCCTGTGGGGCGCTCAGTGTGACCCTGGATGGGATGTCAGGAGAGTAGGCCCTTGTGTTGTGCCCAAGACTACGAATCTGAGAAACCACTTAGGAGCCAACACCAATGCAAACTCCCGAGGGTTTCTCTACAAGCTGGAGCTTTGGTCCAATTGCACCTGACACAGCGGAGCAAGGACTTGGACCCCGAGACTAAGAGGCATAGCAGCTTTATAGGGTCAGTGGACTGTGGGATATGCAGAAATTTGCACAGTCATGTTGGTCCACACGCAGGTGGCTGATTGAATTACACCTTACCCTATAGGATCCGCTAGACCTGGTCTATTACTTTGGTCAGAATCCATGCGCAGTTTTGGGGGACACAAAACAGGGTTACATTTTTATGAGCCGATTTCTGATTAGGGTGTGCCCAGCAGCTTGACTTGGGTGGGGCAGCGCCTTAAGATATAAGCTGGTCATTTGGGCGTCATAGGGGTGGTGGCGGGTATAGCACAAAATGGAATCAGTCCTGCTCTGCTTGTCCAGGGGTAGGGGATTTTTGTTAAATTTCCTGTTTCCAACTTGCAGCTCACGCACCTGTGCAACGCTCACCAGGTGGACTCAGCGTGCACACCTTGTGGTGCTGGATCTATCACACCAGCCTGTGGAGGACACCCTCCTCGCCTTAGTGAGTAGGGGCTGGGTGAGCATGGGGCTCGGCCTGAAAGCCAGGCAGCACAGGGTCTGAGGAACCCCAGCCCCATCCCCACCCCGACTTCCACAAACAGGCAGCCTCAGGGCTCCCCGCCATGGGCACCGGGCTCCTCAGGAGCTCCCGCCAGGGCAGCCCCGAGGTCTGACTCCCTGCTGGAGAGGCATCGGGGAGAAGAGAAGCAGCTGGCGCTCGGCAATACCCATTGCCGGACATGAGAATGTGGCTGAGACAGACCTTCCACCTCAGCTGACCCTCCAGCTGAAATTCACTACAGGAGAGAGCCCCGGGTCAGCAAGGAGAGCCCAGCTAGCCACCCAACATCAGCACCAGAGATGATGTTGTACCAACCATTTCGGCGATTGGGTTACCCAGCCAGAGGATCCGATAGCTGCACGTGATAGCTTCATTTGATAGACACACACACACCCCACAACCAACAAAAGTCAGAATCCCCCCAATGTTGTCAAACAGCAGATGAATGGTTACATACACGACGCCATGGTCCCGAATAGAATACCTGGAAGACGCTATAAACCATGACTACAGAGGTGCTGGAGGCAAGGAGATGTGCCTGCTGTGTTCCAAAAAGGAGCGCAGAGGGGCAGAAAGCATCCTACGGAGGGGGGGGCCCTCCTAGGAAAGGACACCAGGTCTCTGTGAAGGCTACGGATGGTGAAATCTTTCCTCCTCTCTTTCAGCTTCTGCTTTTCCTCCTAAATGCCATTTTCCTCAATCATAATAGCAAAAATTTATTTTATGTTTTTAAATTTCTTTTTATTGGAGTCCAATTTGTATGAATTCTTTCTTCAGCAAGGGTGTTATTCAGGATAGAGAGAAAGACTTTCCCAGACAGGCAAAGTATAAAGGAGTTCATGACCGCTAAACCAGTCCAGTAAGGAATTTTAAGAGGGACTATTCTAGTGAGGGGAAAAAGAGACAAAAAGCAACAAAGACTAGAAAGGACCAGAGAACGTCACCAGAAACACCAACTCTACGGGTAACACAAAGGCACAAAGTTCATATCTTTGAATAAGCACTCTGAATGCTGATACTAAATGCTCCAATCAAAAGATATAGGGTATCAGAGTGGCTTAAAAAACAGGATCCAGGATGCCTAGGTGGCTCAGGGGTTGAGCCTCTGCCTTTGACTCAGGGTGTGATCCTAGAGTCTGAGAACGAGTCCCATATTGGCCTCCTGGTGGGGAGCCTGCTTCTCTCTTGGCCTAATTTTCTGCCTCTCTCTCTCTCTCATGCTCTCAAAAATAAAATTGTTATTAAAATAACAAGGTCCATCGGTATGCTGCCTAGTAGATGCTCACCTTAGAACTATAGACAAAGCAGATTGAAAGTCAGGGGATGGAAAATTATCTATCACGCTAATGGTTATGAAAAGAAAGCTGGAGGACCAATACTTATATTAGACAAACTAGATTTGAAACCAAACCCTGGGGGTCACCTGGTGGCTCAGTGGTTAAGCATCTGCCTTCAGCTCAAGGTGTGTTTTTGGGATCCCAGGATCGAGTCCCACATCGGCATCCAATTGGGGAGCCTCTCTCCCTCTGCCTATGTTTCTCTCTCTGCTTCTCTGTGTATCTCTCATGAATAAATAAATAAAATATTTAATCTCAAAAAAGAAAGAACAAATACTGTAGGAAGTGATGAAGAAGGGCATTATTTCATAGTTAAAAAGACACTCTATCAGGATCAAACAACTAAATATTTATGCTGCCAACATAGGAGTACCTAAATATGGAAACCAATTACCAATAAACGTACAGGAACTCACTGATAATAATACAATGGCAGGGGATTTTAAAATCTACCCACTTATGGCAATGGACCGATCATCTATACAGAAAATCAACAGGGGAACAATGGCCTTGACACACTGGACCACAGGGACTCAACAGATATTTTCTTTACATTTCTTCCTAAAGCAAAATACACATTCCTTTCAAGTACACATGGGACATTCTCCAGAACAGATCATATCATGGGCCACAAATCAGCCCCCAAGAGGTACAACAGGTACAAGAAGGTTGATATCACACCCTGTACATTTTCGACTACAACGCTATGAAACTTGAAGTTGACAGTAAGAAAAAATTTGGACAGACCAAAAATACGTGGAGATTATGAACATCCTTTGAGAGAATTAATGGAGCAACCAGGAAATTAAAGAGGAAATTTAAACAAATGAAAATGAAAACATGTTTCTCCAAACCTCTGGGATGTAGCAAAAGCAGTCCAAAGAGGGAAGTACAAAGCAATACAGGCCTATCTCAGGAAACAAGAAGTCTCTAATACACAACCTAACCTTACACCTAAAGGAGCTGGAAAAGGAATAGGAAACAAAGCCTAAAGCCTACAGAAGAAGGGAAAAAATAAAGATGAGAGCAGAAATAAACAATACAGAAACAGTAGAATGGAATAACGAAACTAAGAGCTATTTCTTCAAAATAATTAATAAAATGGATCAAGCCCTAGCCAGCCAAATGAACGAGAAATGAGAAAAGACCTAAATAAATAAAATCACAAAAGAGAGAAGAGAGATCACAATCAACACCAGATAAATAAGACAATCATAAGGGAATACTATGAAAGATTATATGTTTACAAACTGGGAGACCTGGAAGAAATGGAGAAATCCCTAGAAATGTGCAAACAAGCAAAGCTGAAATAGGAAGAAATAGAAAATGTGAATAGACCCATAACTAGCAGAGGAATTGAATCAGCAAGGCACCTGGGTGCCTCAGTGGTCGAGCATGTGCTTTGGCTCAGGTCATGATCCCGGGGTCCTGGGGAATCAAGTCACACATCAGGCTCCCCGCATGGAGCCTCATTTTCCCTGTGCCTATACCTACGCATCTCTGTGTCTCTCATGAATACATAAATAAAATCTTTAAAAAAGAAAAAAGATAAAAAGATGAGAAAGGACCCAAATAAAATCAGAAATGAGAAAAGAGAAATAACCAACACTAGAAAAATACAAACAATTATAAGAGATTATGATGAAAAATTACATGCCAGCAACCTAGAACCTGGAAGAAATAGATCAATCCTTAGAAATATATAACATAGCAAAAATGAAAAATGAAGAAATAAGAAATTTGAACAGACAGTTAACCAGCAAAGAAATTGAATCAGCAATCAGGGTTCTCCCAACAAGAAACGCTTAGATCAATAGAACAGAATGGAAAGCCAAAACAAGATACAAACATGTATCTATGACCCATAATGGACAACAAGGCAGGAAGGAATATCCAATGGCACAAAGACAGTCTCTCCAAGAAACCCTAACCCTGACCCCAGGATAAGAACAAATGATGTTGGGACAACCAGGCAGCCACATGCAGAAGAATGAAACTGGACCACTTTCTTACACCATATATATAAAAAATAAATTCAAAATGGATGAAAGACCTAAATGTGAGATCTGAAACCATACATAGAAGAAAAGATAGGCAGCAAAGTCTTTGACACTGGCCATTGGATATTCTTTCTTGATATGCCTCTGAGGTGAGGGAAACAAAAGCAAAAATCCTATTGGGACTTCATCAGATCGAAAAGTTTCCGCAAAGTGAAGGAAACAACCAAAGCTAAAAGACAACATACAGGAGCAGGGGCAAGATGGCGGAAGAGTAGGGTCCCCAAGTCACCTGTCCTCACCAAATTACCTAGATAACCTTCACATCATCCTGAAAATCTAGGAATTCGGCCTGAGATTTAAACAGAGAACAGATCGGATGCTACAGTGAGAAAAGTTCACACTTCTATCAAGGTAGGAAGACGGGGAAAAAGAAATAAAGAAACAAAAGGCATCCAAGTGGGAGGGGCCCCACGAGGAGCTGGGGAAAGGCCAGGGCGAGTGCCCCCTGGTCAGGAGACCTCTGTCCCAGAGAAGCAGGATCTGAACCAATCTTCCTGGGCGGAATGGCGCTTGCAGGGATTCAGAGCAGGACCCCAGGAGTGCGGGGATACCCACGGGCTCCCTGGGACACGAACAGACACCTGCACTCCCAGGAGAGTGCACCAAGCTCCCGAAGGGCTGCAGGGCACATGCACTGACTTGGGAGCAGCTCAGACGGGCTCGGGCAGCGTTCTTCGTGTAGGGGGTTGCATGCCCCAGGAGCAGCTTGGCGGCGGTGCCTCTGGCAGAGGAAGGGGCTCAGTGCAGTGGGGGCTGCGTGGCTCCGGGAGCAACTCGGAGGTGCTCAGGCGGCGGCTCCCTGAGGGGGCTGCGGGACCAGGAGCAGCTCAGAGGGGCTGGGGGGCAGCTCTAGGAATAGGCGGCTGTGAAGCCAGGAGCGCGAATCCAACAGCACAGGCCCCAGAGCACAGGGCGCCAGGACACAGCCCAGGATTTGGCCTCCCCTGGGACAGGCAGATGCCCGGAGGGCCCAGGACAACAAGGACGCTCCTGCCCAGAGCTGAGCAGATCAGCGGACCCACCCCAGAGCCTCCAGGCCCTGCAGATGGACTGCTCCCGAGTTACTGCAGGGGCTGAATACAGGTTTCCAGAGGTGGCCGCTGCCACTGGGGTTGTTCCTCCTTGGGCCTCACAGGGTAAACTATCCCCACTGAGCCCTGCACCAGGCAGGTGACAGAGCAGCTCCCCCAAGTGCTAACACCTGAAAACAGCACAACAGGACCCTCCCCTAGAAGACCAGCTAGACGGACAAGTTCCAGGGGGTAGTCAAGAGACTTAAAGTATACATTATCAGAAGATACTCCCCCATGTTTTTTTTATTCCTGATTGCTTCCCCCACCCTTTTTCCCCCCGTTTCTTTCTTTACATTTCTGTTTTTATTCCCTTTTTTCTTCTTTCTTCCTTTATTCTTTTTTCTTTTTCTCTTTTCTTTCCTTCTTTCTCTACTCTCTTTTTCTCCTTTTCCCAATACACTTTGTTTTTGGCCACTCTGCACTCAGCAAAATGACTAGAAAGAAAACCTCAACTCAAAATAAAGAATCAGAAGCTGTCCTCTCTCCCACAGAGTTACAAAATCTGATATACAATTCAATGTCAGAAAGCCAATCCAGAAGCACTATTATGCAGCTACTGGTGGCTCTAGAAAAAACCATAAAGGACTCACGAGACTTCATGACTGCAGAATTTAGATCCAATCAGGCCGAAATGAAAAATCAATTGAATGAGATTAAATCCAAACTAGAAGTCCTAACAACGAGGGTTAACAAGGTGGAAGAACGAGGGAGTGATGTAGAAGACAAGTTGATGGCAAAGAGAGAAACTGAAGTAAAAAGAGACAGACAAGTAAAAGACCAGGAAGACAGATTAAGGGAAATAAACGACAGCCTGGGGAAGAAAAACCTATGTGTAATTGGGGGTCCCGGGGGCACCAAAATTGACAGAGGGCCAGAATATGTATTTGAACAAATCATACCTGAAAACTTTCCTAATCTGGGAAGGGAAACAGGCATTCAGATCCAGGAAATAGAGAGATACCCCCCTAAAATCAATAAAAACCGTCCAACACCTCGACATTTAATAGTGAAGCTTGCATATTCCAAAGATAAAGAGAAGATCCTTAAAGCAGAAAGAGACAAGAAATCCCTGACCTTTATGGGGAGGAGCATTAGGGTAACAGCAGACGTCTCCACAGAGACCTGGCAGGCCAGAAAGGGCTGGAAGGATATATTCAGGGTCCTCAATGAGAAGACCATGCAACCAAGAATACTTTATCCAGCAAAGCTCTCATTCAAAATGGAAGGAGAGATAAAGAGCTTCCAAGACAGGCAGGAACTGAAAGAATATGTGACCTCCAAACCAGCTCTGCGAGAAATTTTAAGGGGGACTCTTAAATTCCCCTTTAAGAAGAAGTTCAGTGGAACAATCAACAAAAACAAGGACTGAATAGATATCATGATGACACTAACTCATATCTGTCCATAGAAACTCTGAACATGAACGGGCTTAATGACCGCATCAAAGGCGCAGGGTTTCAGACTGGATAAAAAAGCAGGACTAATCTATTTGCTGTCTACAAGAGACTCATTTTAGACAGAAGGACACCTACAATCTGAAAATTAAATGTTGGAGAACCATTTACCATTCAAACGGTCCTCAAAAGAAAGCAGGGGTAGCCATCCTTATGTCAGATAAACTAAAATTTACCCCGAAGACTATAGTGAGAGATGAAGAGGGACACTAAATCGTACTTAAGGGATCTATCCAACAAGAGGACTTAAATATCCTCAATATATATGCCCCCCCCCCAAAAAAATATATATGCCCCGAATGTGGGAGCTGCCAAATATTTAAACCAATTAATAAACAAAGTAAAGAAATACTTAGATAATAATACATTTATACTTGGTGACTTCAATCTAGCTCTTTCTACCCTTGATAGGTCTTCTAAGCACAACATCTCCAAAGAAACGAGAGCTTTAAATGATACACTGGACCAGATGGATTTCACAGAAATCTACAGAACTTTACATCCAAACTCAACTGAATGCACATTCTTCTCAAGTGCATATGGAACTTTCTCCAGAATAAACCACATACTGGGTCACAAATAGGGTCTGAACCGATACCAAAAGATTGGGATCATCCCCTGCATATTCTCAGACCATATGCCTTGAAATTAGAACTAAATCACAACAAGAAGTTTGGAAGGACCTCAAACACGTGGAGGTTAAGGACCATCGTGTTAAAGATGAAATGGTCAACCAGGAAATTAAGGAAGAATTTAAAAGATTCATGGAAACTAATGAGAATGAACATACAACCGTTCAAAATCTTTAGAATGCAGCAAAAGCAGTCCTAAGGGGGAAAAACATCACAATACAAGCATCTATTAAAAAACGGGAAACTACACAAATACAAAAGCTAACCTTACACATAAAGAGGCTAGAGAAAGAAAAGCAGATAGATCATACACCAAACAGAAGAATAGAGTTAATTAAAATTCGAGCAGAATTCAAGGAAATCGAGACCAGAAGAACTCTGGAACAGATCAACGGAACGAGGAATTGGTTCTTTGAACGAATTAATAAGATAGATAAACCATTAGCCAACCTTATTAAAAGGAAGAGAGAAAATATTCAAATTAATAAAATCATGAATGAGAAAGGCGAGGTCACTACCAACAACAAGGAAATACAAACGATTTTAAAAACATATTATGAACAGCCATACACCAATAAATTAGGCAATCTAGAAGAAATGGACGCATTCCTGGAAAGCCAGAAACTACCAAAACTGGAACAGGAAGAAATAGAAAACCTAAACAGGCCAATAACCAGGGAGGAAATTGAAGCAGTCATCCAAAACCTCCCAAGACACAAAAGTCCAGGGCCAGATGGCTTCCCAGGAGAATTCTATCAAAGTTTAAAGAAGAAACCACATCGGGGGATCCCTGGGTGGCGCAGAGGTTTGGCGCCTGCCTTTGGCCCAGGGCGCGATCCTGGAGACCCGGGATCGAATCCCACATCGGGCTCCCGGTGTATGGAGCCTGCTTCTCCCTCTGCCTGTGTCTCTGCCTCTCTCTCTCTCTCTCTCTCTCTCTATCATAAATAAAAAAAAAAGAAGAAACCACATCTATCCTACTAAAGCTGTTTGGAAAGATAGAAACAGAGAGAGTACCTCCAAATTCATTCGAGGAGGCCGGCATCACCTTAACTCCAAAACCAGACAAAGACTACACCAAAAAGGAGAATTACAGACCAATAGCCCTGATGAACATGGATGCAAAAATTCTCAACAAGATACTAGCCAATAGGATCCAAAAGGACTTTAAGAAATTTATTCAGCATGACCAAGTAGCATTTATCCTCGGAACACAAGGCTGGTTCAACACTCGTCAAACAATCAATGTGCTTCAACATATCAGCAAGAGACAAACCAAGAACCATATGATCCTCTCATTAGATGCAGAGAAAGCATTTGACAAAATAGGGCATCCATTCCTGATCAAGACTCTTCAGAGCATAGGGAGAGACAGAATATTTCTCGTAATCTTAAAAGCAATCTAGGAAATGCCCACAACAAATATCATTCTCAGTGGGGCAGCACTGGGAGCCTTTCCCCTAATATCAGGAACAAGACAGGGATGTCCACTCTCACCACTGCTATTCAACATAGTCTGGAAGTCCTAGCCTTAGCAGTCAGACAGCAAAAAGACATTAAAGGCATTCAAATTGGCAAATAAGTAGTCAAACATTCCCTCTTCTCTGATGACATGATACTCTATCTAGAAAACTCAAAAGTCTCCACCCCAAGATTGCTAGAACTCATACAGCAATTTGGTAGCGTTGCAAGATAAAAACTCAATGCCCAGAAATCAATGGAATTTCTATACACTGACAATGAGACTGAGGAAAGAGAAATTAAGGAGTCAATTTCATTTACAATTGCACCCAAATCATAAGATACCTAGGAATAAACCTAACCAAGGAGGTAAGTGATCTATACCCTAAAAACAATAGAACATTTCTGAAAGAAATCGAGGAAGACACAAAGAGATGGAAAAATATTCCATGCTC
Organism: Canis lupus baileyi; assembly: GCF_048164855.1. NCBI lineage: Eukaryota > Metazoa > Chordata > Mammalia > Carnivora > Canidae > Canis > Canis lupus. The sequence goes on along the minus strand of NC_132872.1, from coordinate 33,914,403 downwards.
ATGGATTGGCAGAATTAACATTGTGAAAATGTCAATTGTACCCAGGCCATGTACATGTATAATGCAAACCCTATCTAAATACCATGGACTTTATTCAGAGAGTTAGAACAAATTATTTTAAGATTTGTGTTGAATCAGAAAAGACCCCGAATAGCCAGGGGAATTTTAAAAAAGACAACCATATCTGGGGGCATCACAATGCCAGATTTCAGGGTGTACTAAAAAGCTGTGGTCATGAAGACAGTGTGGTACTGCCACAAAAGCAGACACATAGATTAATGGAACAGAATAGAGAACCCAGAAGTGGACCCTGAAATTTATGGTCAACTAATATTCGATAAATGAGGAAAGACTATCCATTGGAAGAAAGACAGTCTCTTCAATAGATGGTGCTGGGAAAATGGTCATCCACATGGAGAAGAATGAAACTAGACCACTCTCTTTCACCATACACAAAGATAAACTCAAAATGTATGAAAGATCTAAATGTGAGACAAGAGTCCATCAAAATCCTAGAGGAGTACACAGGTAACACCCATTTTGAACTCAGCCACAGTAACTTCTTGCAAGATTCATCCACGAAGGCAAAAGAAACAAGAGCAAAAATGAACTATTGTCACTTCATCAAGATAAGAAGCTTTTGAACAGCAAAGGATACAGTCAACAAAACTGAAAGACAACCTACAGAATGGGAGAAGATATTTGAAAAAGACGCATCAGATAAAGGGCTAGTTTCCGAGATCTATAAAGAACTTCTTAAACTCAACACCAAAGAAACAAACAATCCAATCATGAAATGGGCAAAAGACATGAAGAGAAATCTCACAGAGGAAGACATTGACATGGCCAACATGCACATGAAAAAATGCTCTGCATGACTTGCCATCAGGGAAATACAAATCAAAACCACAAAGAAAACCACCTCACACCAGTGAGAATGGGGAAAATTAACAAGGCAGGAAACCACAAATGTTGGAGAGGATGCGGAGGAAAGGGAACCCTCTTACACTGTTGGTGGGAATGTGAACTGGTGCAGCCACTCTGGAAAACTGTGAGGAGGTTCCTCAAAGAGTTAAAAATAGGGATCCCTGGGTGGCGCAGCAGTTTGGCGCTTGCCTTTGGCCCAGGGCGCAATCCTGGAGACCCGGGATCGAATCCCACAATGGGCTCCCGGTGCATGGAGCCTGCTTTTCCCTCTGCCTGTGTCTCTGCCTCTCTCTCTCTCTCTGTGTGACTATCATAAATAAAAATTTAAAAAAAGAGTTAAAAATAGATCTGCCCTAAGACCCAGCAATTGCACTGTTGGGGATTTTCCTCAAAGATTCAGATGCAATGAAACGCTGGGACACCTGCACCCCGATGTTTATAGCACCAACGTCCGCAATAGCCAAAATGTGGAAGGAGGCTTGGAGTCCATTGAAAGATGAATGGATAAGGAATAAGTGGTTTATGTATACAATGGAATATTACTCAGCCTATAGGAACGACAAATACCCACCATTTTTTTCAACGTGGATGGAACTGGAGGGTATTATGCTGAGTGAACTCAATCGGAGAAGGACACACAGTGTATGTTCTCATTCATTGGGGAATATAAATAATAGTGAAAGGAATATAAGGGAATGGAGAAGAATTGTGTGGGAAATATCAGAAATAGAGACAGAACATAAAGTCTCCTGACTCTGGGAAATGAACTAGGGGTGGTAGAAGGGGAGGAGGAAGGGGGATTGGGGTGAATGTTTGAAGGGCACTGAGGGGGGCACTTGACGGGATGAGCATTGGGTGTTATTTATTTTTTTTTTAATTTTTTTTTTAATGATAGTCACTGAGAGAGAGAGAGGCAGAGACACAGGCAGAGGAAGAAGCAGGCTCCATGCACCGGAAGCCCGATGTGGGATTCGATCCCGGGTCTCCAGGATCACGCCCTGGGCCAAAGGCAGGCGCCAAACCGCTGCGCCACCCACGGATCCCCAGCATTGGGTGTTATTATGTATGTTGGTAAATTGACCACAGTAAAAGTTAATTTATTAAGAAAAATATTCATGGAAACTAATACGAATGAAGATACTACCGTACAAAATCTTAGGAATGCAGCAAAAGCATTCTAAGGGGGAAGTACATCACAGTACAAGCATCCATTCAAAAACCTGAATGAACTCAAATAGAAAAGCTAACATTGCTCATAAAGGAGCGAGAGAAAAAGCAGCAGATAGATCCTACACCCAACAGAAGAGAATTAATTAAAATTCGAGCAGACCTCAAGGAAATCGATACCAGAAGAAATGTGGAACAGATAAACAAAACCAGGAGTTTGTTCTTTGAAATAATTAATAAGATACATAAACCATTAGCCAGCCTATTAAGAAAAAGAGAAAATAAAGTCTCAAATTAATAAAATCATGAATGAGAAAGGAGAGATCACTACCAATACCAAGGAAATACAAACGATTTTAAAACATATTATGAACAGCCATATGCCAATAAGTTAGGCAATCTAGAAGAATTGGACGCATTCCTGGAAAGCCAGAACCTACCAAAACTGGAAAGGGAAGAAATAGAAAACGTGAACAGGCCAATAACCAGGGAGGTAATTGAAGTAGTCATCCAAAACCTCCCAAGAAACAAAAGTCAAAAGCCAGATGGCTTCCCAGAGGAATTCTATCAAACGTTTAAGAAAGAAACCATACCTATCCTACTAAAGCTGTTTGGAAAGATAGTAAGAGATGGAGTACTTCCAAATTCATTCTATGAGGCCGGCATTACCTTAACCCCAAAACCAGACAAAGACCCCACCAAAAAGGAGGATTACAGACCAATATCCCTGATGAACAGGGATGCAAAAATTCTCAACAAGATACTAGCCAATAGAATCCAACAATACATTAAGAAAATTATTCAGCATGACCAAGTAGGATTTATCCTCGGGACACAAGGCTGGTTCAACACTTGTAAAACAATCAATGTGATTCATCATATCCGCAAGAGAAAAACCAAGAACCATATGATCTTCTCATTAGATGCAGAGAAAGCATTTGACACAATAGGGCATCCATTCCTGATCAAAACACTTCAGAGTGTAGGGATAGAGGAAACATTCCTCATCATCTTAAAAGCCATCTATGAAAAGCCCACAGCAAATATCATTCTCAATGGGGAAGCACTGAGAGCCTTTCACCTAAGATAAGGAACAAGACAGGGATGTCCACTCTCACCAGTGCTATTCAACATAGTACTGGAGTCCTCGCCTCAGCAATCAGACAACAAAAAGACATTGAAGGCATTCAAATTGGCAAGGAAGCAGTCAAACTCTCCCTCTTCGCCGATGACATGATACTCTACCTAGAAAAACCAAAAGCCTCCACCCCAAGATTGCTAAAACTCATACAGCAATTTGGTACCATTGCAGGATGCAAAATCAATGCCCAGAAATCAATGGCATTTCTATACACTAACAATGAGACTTAAGAAAGAGAAATCGAGGAGTCAATCCCATTTATGATTGCACCCAAAAGCATAAGATACCTAGGAATAAACCTAACCAAAGAGGTGAAGCATCTATACCCTAAACATTATAGAACACTTCTGAAAGATATTAAGGAAGACACAAAGAGATGGAAAAATATTCCATGCTCATGGATTGGTAGAATTAATATTATGAAAATGTCAATGTTACGAAGGACAATGTACACGTTTAATGCAATCCCTATCAAAATACCATGGAGTTTCTTCAGAGATTTAGAACAAATTATTTTTGTAGATTTGTATGAAATCAGGAAAGATCCCGAAAAGCCAGGGGAATTTTAAAAAAGACAACCATATCTGGGGGCATCACAATGCCAGATTTCAGGGTGTACTAAAAAGCTGTGGTCATGAAGACAGTGTGGTACTGCCACAAAAGCAGACACATAGATCAATGGAACAGAATAGAGACCCAGAACTTTATGGTCAACTAATATTTGATAAAGGGGGAAAGACTCTCCACTGGAAGAAAGACAGTCTCTTCAATAGATGGTGGTGGGAAAATTGGACATCCACATGCAGAAGAATAAAACTACACCAGTCTCTTTCACCATACACAAAGATAAACTCAAAATGGATGAAAGATCTCAATGTGAGACAGGAGTCCATCAAAATCCTAGAGGAGTACACAGGCAACACGCTTTTTGAACTCGGCCACAATAAATTCTTGCAAGATTCATCCACGAAGGCAAAAGAAACAAAAGCAAAACTGAACTATTGTGGCTTCATCAAGATAAGAAGCTTTTGCACAGCAAAGAATACAGTCAACAAAACTAAAAGACAACCTACAGAATGGGAGAAGATATTTGCAAAAGACGAATCAGATAAAGGGCTAGTTTCCAAGATCTATAAAGAACTTCTTAAACTCAACACCAAAGAAACAAACAATCCAATTATGAAATGGGCAAAACACATGAACAGAAATCTCACAAAGACATAGATATGGCCAATATGCACATGATAAAATACTCTGCATCACGTGCCTCAGGGATATACAAATCAAAACTACAATGAGATACCATCTCACACCAGTGAGGATGGGGAAAATTAACAAGGCAGGAAACCACAAATGTTGGAGAGGATGTGGAGAAAATGGAACCCTCTTACACTGTTGGTGGGAATGTGAACTGGTGCAGCCACTCTGGAAAACTGTGTGGAGGTTCCTCAAAGAGTTAAAAATAGATCTGCCCTACAACCCAGCAATTGCACTGTTGGGGATTTACCCCAAATATTCAGATGCAATGAAACGCCGGGATACCTGCACCCCGATGTTTTTAGCAGGAATGTCCACAATAGGGAAACTGTGGATGGAGCCATGGTGTCCATTCAAAGATGAATGGATAAAGAAGATGTGGTTTATGTATACAATGGAATATTACTCAGCCATTAGAAACGACAAATTCCCATCATTTGCTTCAACGTAGATGGAACTGGAGAGTATTATGCTGAGTGAAGTATGTCAATCAGAGAAGGACAAATGTATGTTCTCATTCAATTGGTTAATATAAATAAGTGAAAGGGAATATAAGGGAATAGAGAATAAATGTGTGGGAAATATCAGAAAGGGAGACAGAATATAAAGACTCCTAACTCTGAAAAGGAACTAGGGAGCTGGAAGGGGAGGAGGGCAGGGGGTGCGAGTGAATGGGTGACAGGCACTGAGGGGGGCACTTGCCGGGATGAGCACTGGGTGTTATTCTGTTTGTTGGTAAATTGAACACCAATAAAAATGAATTTATTTTAAAAAAGTTCAAATAACTAAATATTTATGCTGCCAACATGGGAGTACCTAAATATAGAAACCATTTAACAACAAATTTACAGGAACTCACTGATAATAATACAATGACAGGAGATTTTAACACCCACCCACTTATGACAATGGACCGATCGTCTATGCAGAAAATCAACAGGGGAACAATAGCTTTGACACACTGGACCACAGGGACTCAACAGATATAGTCTGAACATTTCAACCTAAAGCAGAATACACATTCCTTTCAAGTGCACATGGGACATTCTCCAGAACAGATCATATCATGGGCCACAAATCAGCCCTCAACAGGTAGAACAGGTAGAAGAAGGTTGATATCACACCCTGTACATTTTCAGACCATGACGCTATGAAACTCAAAGTCGACAATAAGAAAAAAAATTGGACACACCAAAAATACGTGGAGATTATGAACATCCTACTAGAGAATGAATGGAGCAATCAGGAAATTAAAGAGGAAGTTTAAAACAAATGAAAATGAAAACATGTTTCTCCAAACCTCTGGGATGTAGAAAGGCAATCCTAAAAGGGAAGTACATAGCAATACAGGCCTACGTCAGGAAACAAGAAGTCTCCAATACACAACCAAACCCTACACCTAAAGGAGCTGGAAAAGGATAGCAAACAAAGCCTAAAGCCTAAGAAGAAGGGAAAAATAAAGATGAGAGCAGAAATAAAGAATGCAGAAAAAACAAAACAGTAGAATGGAATAACAAAACTAAGAGCTGGTTCTTCATAATAATTAATAAAATGGATCAAGCCTTAGCCCGGCTTATCAACGAGAAAAGAGAAAACCTAAATAAATAAAATCACAAATGAGAGAAGAGAGATCACAATCAACACCAGAAAAATTAGACAATTATAAGGGAATACTATGAAAGATTATATGCTAACAAACTGGGAGACCTGGAAGAAATGGACAAATCCCTAGAAATGTGCAAACGAGCAAAACTGAAATAGGAAGAAATAGAAAATATGAACAGACCCATAACGAGCAAAGAAATTGAATCAGCAAGGCACCTGGGTTCCTCAGGGGTGGAGCATCTGCTTTGGCTCAGGTCATGATCCCGGGGTCATGGGGGATAACGTCCCACATCAGGTCCCCGCATGGAGCCTCATTTTCCCTCTGCCTATACCTCTGCCTCTGTGTCTCTCATGAATACATAAATAAAGGTGCAGCCACTGTGCAAAACAGTCTGGAGGGTCCTCGAGAAGTTAAAAATAGGGGATCCCTGGGTGGCGCAGTGGTTTGGCGCCTGCCTTTGGCCCAGGACATGATCCTGGAGACCCGGGATCGAATCCCACGTCGGGCTCCCGGTGCATGTAGCCTGCTTCTCCCTCTGCCTGTGTCTCTGCCTCTCTCTCTGTGACTATCATAAAAAAAAATTAAAAGTTAAAAATAGAGCTACCCTACGATTCCAAAATTGCACAGTTAGGTATTTACCCCGAGGATACAAAAGTAATTTAGTAGATTCGAAGGGGAACACGCAGCCCAGTGTTGGTAGCAGCATTATCAACAACAGCGAAACTGTGTATACAGCCCAGATGTCCATAGACAGATGAATGGGCAGAGACAATGTGGTAAATATACACACTGCGACATCACTTGGTCATCAGAAGGGATGAAATGAAGCCATTTACAATGATGTGGGAGAAGTGGAATGGACTTATGCTAAATGAACTCAGTCAGTCAGAGAAAGATACCAAATACCATACAATTGCATACACATGTGAATTTTAATAAACCAAAAAAACTGGCAAAGGGGCGAAGGCGGGGATGAGAGATGCAAACTAAGAAACACACTCTTAACCACAGAGAATAAACTAATAAATACCAGAGGAAAGTGGGGGGGATGGAGAATCAGGGGATGGGGACAATGGAGGTCAACTCTGACCAGTACCAGGTGTTGTATTCAAGGGTTGAATCACTATGTGGTAAATCTGAAACTATATCATACTGAGTTTACAAAGAGGAATTCAAGTAAAACTTTAAAATAATAATTGGTAGTATACAGGAAGCATGTGCGCAGAAGAGATAAAATCAGAAATGCAACTGATAATCCAAACAGAGAGTCTTTAGAGCCACAAATCCCCTCCTTAGCTCAGCTCAGGAGAAGCCTGCCATACCTATTCTGACCCCAGCAGATGCCTGGATACTGATTCTCTTGGGAGGCCACTGACTTGGTGGAGTCAGGCTATCTTTGAACCCAAAACCTAAATAGAGTGCATAAAACTAAACTGCCCAAGATGCTAGGAGTCCCAGTGCAGGCACATGACAAGAAACAAACTCTAACCATACAAAGACATAACTAACCCTACACTTAAGCCTAATGTTAACCTAACCCTAAAACAAGAACTATCACTAATCAAAAACCAAACACAAACCCCAAGACCCAAACACATTCACTGAACCTTCCTGCCAACCCTCACCCTAACTCTTAAACCTATTCTAAACCCTTAACCCTGACCCTTACCTTAAATCTAACCCTAACGCTAACCTCTAACAATAACCTTAACTTAATGTACTTCAATCCTATTCCTAACCCTAACCTCTACCCTAACCCTAACCCTCTAATACTAATCCTATCTCATATCCCAAACTGTACCCTAACCCGTACCCTAAAACTAATCCCTAACCCACTGCCTAACTCACTCTTACCCTTTTCCAAAACCGTAACCTGACCCTGACCTGACCCTAACCCTAAAGCCTAACCAAACACTAAACTAACCCTCGCCCTAACCCTAAACCTAGCCCTAACTTTAACTCTAACCCCTTACCCTAACCCTAACCCACATCCTAACCCCTAACCCTAACTGCAAACCTAGCCCAACCCTAACTCTAACCATAATCCAAACCCCAAATCCTAACCTCCTGTCATAAATCCTAAAGTATAACCCTAACCCTAACTCTAACTCTTGTCCCTAACCCAAACCCCCATCCTAACTCCTAACCACTGACCCTTACACTTATCCCTCACACTAACCTCTAATCCGTAACCATAAGCATAATCACTAACCCCTAACATCTAACCTAAGCCTAACCACCAACTGCCTCCCTTCCCCTGACCCTACCATTCATTCTACCCATTCACTTACTCTATGTTTCTGAGGAGTCCCTTCTGACATGGACGTGGCCCGCAAAGGTGCCTCCAGAGTCCTCCAGGGATTCCTGAGGAATGTGGGCTCCTGTGAATGCGGACGTGGCCCCACGTGTTCCAGAGTCATAGTCAGCGGGTCCTGAGGACACCGGGTCTCCTGTCACCGTGGAGTATGCCTCACATCCTCTGGAAGCCTCACAGCAGGTTCTCAGGAGGCTGGTGGCTCCTGTCAGCCTGGACAAGGCCCCACGTCCCCTGAAAACTCACCGCAGGTCTTGAGGAGGCTGTGGGTTCCTGTCAGCCTAGACGCAGCCCCATGTGTCCCGAAGCCAAAGTGCAGGTCCTGAGGAGGACGGGGGTCCTCTCAGTCTTGACATGGCCCCACATTTTCCTCAGCCTCACCATAAGACCTGAGGAGGCTGGGGGCTCCTGTCAGCATGGACGTGGTCGCAAATCATCCCAATCATTCACAGTGCATCCTGAGGAGACCAGAGAATCCTGTCAGTGTGGATTCGGCATCCACATCTTTCTTAGGCCTCATCACAGGCTCTGACAAGGCTGGGGTCTTCTGTCCGCCTGGACGCATCCCCATATTTCCGAATGTCTACACTGGGGGTCATGAGGAAGTCAGCGTCCTGTTGTGTCCATGTGGCCCCATTTCCTCCCGAAGCATCACCGAGGGTTCCGAGGAGGCCGGGGCTCCTGTAACCATGAATGCGGCCCCGAGCTTCCAGAAGCCTCAACTTATGTCCTGAGGGGCCCAGGAGGTCCTGCCAGAGTGGACGCAGCACCACATCTTCCTGAAGCCTCCTCTCAGGTCCTGAGATGGCTCAGGGGCTCCTGTCAGTGTGGATGGGGGCCCATATCTTCCTGAAACCTCCCTGAAGGTCCTGAGGCTGCTCATGGGCTCCTGTCAGCGTGGATGCGGGCGCACAATTTCCTGAAGCCTTGACGCAGGTCCTGAGGTGGCTCAGGGCTCCGGTCAGTGTGGATGAGGGCCCACATCTTCCTGAAGCCTCCCCGCAGGTCCTGAGGTGGCCCAGGGGCTCATGTCAGGGTGGATGCGGGCCCACATTTTCCAAAAGCCTCACTGCGCGTCCTGAGGAGACCGTGGCTCCGGTCAGCATGAACGCGGCCCAATTTCGCCCTGAAGACTCCCCACAGGTCCTGAGGAGGCTGTAGCTCATCAGCATAGACACGTCCCCACATCATCCTCAGGCCTCCCCAGCACAGGCTGGCTCCTGTTAGTGCAGGCAGAGGAGGCCTACTACGCATGCGTGCCCCTTGGGAAGGTCCTGGTCTTGGGCGCTCCCTGTGGGATGCTCAGGTGCTGCAGGAGGCTGTGCAGGAGGCAGCGGGTGCTCCATGGGCCCCACCTGCCTCCTTTCAGGCTCCAGCTGGGGCTGTTAGCTTCAGAAACATCTCACTGAATAGGAGCCCAACACCCGGGTTCCCCAGAAATACTTAAGGACAAGGTATTGGAGTCCAGAGGATGCGAAATGAAATGTGGACCAGACTTTTACCACTTCCTGCAAATCTCACTCACCCCTCTTCTACTGTGGGCGGGACCGCAGGTTGGTGCAGCCGCCCTGGAAACAGTGTGCAGGCCTCTCAGGAATTTACAAATAGAGCTGACCTGCGACCAGCAGGTGAACGGCCTGGAGCTCATTCCGAGGATACAGATGCAGTGAGACTCGGGACACCTGCACCCCAATGTCCACAGCAGCCGGGTCCACAGTAGCCACACTGTGGGAGGACCTCGGTGCCCTGAGGCAGATGATGGATAAAGAGGATGGGAGATAGATGATGGTCATAGAGAGAGAAATGGTACTCAGCTCTCAAAGAGAAGGAAATCTTTCCATTTGCAATGACGTGGATAGAAGTAGAGGGATCATGTTAAGTGAAATAAGTCACTCGGGAAAGAGAATGACAGTGTGGTGTCACTCATAGATGGAATTATAGAAGCAAAGCAGATGAACTACTGTGAAGGGAAAGAAAAAAATAAGATGAAAACAGATGCAGGTAATACAGTCTCTTGATAGGAACGGAACTGAGTGTCTCTGGAAGAGGGGGGATAACAGGGGACCGGCATGAAGGAGGGCACGTGATGTCATGGGCACTGCTGTTATCTCCAACTGGTGAATCCCTGAATTCTTCCTCTGAAAGTATAATACACTATACGTTTATTAATTGGGTTTAAATTAAATTAAGTTAAAAAAATCAGTTGTATCAGAGCGCATTTCCTTCTGGAATCTCTGTTTTGCTCATTCAGCTTATGCCGGGACCACCCTCCGTGGGTCTGGTTTGTCTAAGTAGGCTCCACGCCTCGTCCATGGCCCAGCCCAGGGCTAGAACTCAAGACCCCTGAGATCAGGACCAGAGGTGAGATCAGGAGTCAGATGCTTAACCGATGGAGCAGGCGGGGGCCCAGGAACCACGCTGCTTTATCCTGTGTCTCTGTGATATCATTTGAAATAGAAAGTGCTGGGTCCGACTATGTCATGCTTCTCCAATACTGATTTGCTGTTTGGGGCATTTGTTGGGGGGGGGATTGAGGTTATGGGTGGTTTTTTCCTATTTCTAAGATCTGCCACCATGATTTTGATAGGAATGACATTGAAACTGAGGGTAGCTTCAGGAACTGCGGACATTTTCACAAGATGAGGGTCCCACCCCACAAGACCAGGACGGCCTCCCAGAGCCTGGTTTGGCTCAGAGCACAAGTCTTGTGCTCCTTTGGTTCAGTCTCATTATTTATTCTCTTTGATGCTCCTGAGAAGGCCTTCATGTCCTTCCTTCCTTCCTTTCCTTCCTGAGTGCTCATTGTCGGGACACAGCAAGGCTACTCTGCTCTGTAGGGTCAGTTTGTGTCCCGTGACTTTACTTAACTCACTCCTTAGTTCTAACAGGTTTTGGTGGAGGCTCTCGGGTTTCCTGTTTCTAGTACTGCGTCTTCAGCATATAGGGACAGTGTGACGTCCCCGTTACAGGTGTGGAACCTTTGCTGTTTACAGCTTAATGTCCTAGAAAGCCCCACAATTGAATCAAAACTGAGCCCATGCCAAGGGCAGGAAGCCCCTATTAGAATGAGAACAGAGCTCAATGCCCTTGAAGGCCCCATATCAAAATGTAAACAGAACTTGAGGAATTGCTCCAGCCCTTCTGGAGGTTCCCGAGTCCAGCCCTTAAAACTAAGCTAAAACCCTCCTCGGGGACCAAGTCTCTGCTCCGCTGTGTTGGGTATACTTCGACACAAGATCAAGCTTGTAAATAATCTCACATGTGTTTGCATCGGAATCGGCTTCTTGGTGGTTTCTCAGATTCGCAATCTTGGTCACAACAGTCTGAGATAAAAAAACAAAACCAAAAGGAGTTCGGATGCGGGCAGAGTGAAAGCAGGGTTCCGAGAGAAGCAGCGGAGACCCGGGGGCTTGGGTGCCCTTCTGTGGAAGGCCTGCAGACTGGGGGGTGAAATGCTCAGCCCCAGAGCCAGGGGACACAGCGTCTCCACCCACATCCCGCCGATCAGTGCCAAATCTCAGGGAGCAGCACAGCACTGCCCGCTGAAGGCCAGAAGGGCTGACACCCAACCCACCTCTGACACAGCAGTCAGATGTGCACCTGACATCACTGCCATGTCCAATCCTCAGACCCCGCACAGACCACTTCCTGCCACCAAGGTGTCAACCACAGAGGCTACAGAGATTCAGCTCTGCCTGGAAAGTAGGGTCTAGCTTCCTTTGTACTTTGTGCTTTATTTTCATTTAGTTTCTTTGATTCTATTTTATAAATTGCCTTATTTTAATTTTTATGTATGTACCTTATATATTTCTTATTTTTAGTTTCATGGTACTTTAATTTTGTTTCTTATTTTGGGATTTAGAATCTTTTAACAACCAGGCCAAAACAATCTGGTGATTCTTTTGGGAGGAGGGCAGTTGTTATTGTTTTTCTTGGTTTTTCTTTTTCTTCCTTCTTCCTACTTTCTATTTCTGGAAAAAATAATGAGATGGAGAAATTCACCTCCATAAAAAAACATGAGGTAGTACTCACAGCCAGGAAGTCCATCAATACAAATATATGATGTCTAACTACAGTTTAAAACAATGATTATAAAGATAGCATCTGGGCTGGAAAAAGAGCACAACAGAAAACTAGAGAATCCCTTACTGTAGAAATAAAATAACTAAAATCTAGTCAGGCCAACATTAAAAATGCTATAACTGAGATGCAGTCCCAAGTGGAAGCCTTAAAAACAAGAAAGGTTATGTGCAGACATTCCATACTCAAGTTCACGAGCATAGCTTCCCACTCTTATGTGTGGAATACACATAGTAACTTCATTCTACAAAATATATTATGAAAAACTTAATAATGATAATATAATAATAATAATATTAATAACAAAAAAGAATGACTTTACTATGGAGAAACCTAACACTACCTCAGCAAGATGATCAGATCTATACCAAGAATGATAAATCATGTTGATAATATCTATCCTTTATATAATAAAAATGGCAGTATATCTCTGTATAGAATCCACAAAAACAGTTCAATCATGAGATAAACAACAGACATGTCTCAACTGAGGGAAATTTTACAAAATACTCTACTTCTCAAAGTTTTCCAGTTCACCAACAGCAAGGAAAGGCTGAAAGACTGTCATAATCCAGAGGAGCTTAAGAAAACATGGGGACAAATGGAGTGTGATATAAGGGATGGTGACTTACCAAAAACTAAGGAAATCTGAATAAAGTATGGTCTTTGGTTATTGTGAATATTTTAATATTGATTCATTAGCTAATATTTGTACCGTACTGATATAAGATATCAATAATTGGAGAAATTGAGTGCAAGTGCATGAGAATTCTCTGTACTATCTTCTCAATTTCCCTATGAAGCTTTGTTTTCTTTCTAAGAAATAAGATTTAATTTGAAAATTGACTTAAATGAATCAGGCTCCAGTGTGAAGACATTTTAAGAATCATTGAATTAACTTTTGCCTTATTCTTAAAGATTTCCTTCGATGGGAACATAGTAAGAATTTTATATCAGAAGGAAAGAAAAACACTTATGAACACGTATAATGCCTCTTCAACCTGAAAAGCAGGAAAGGATAATAAATAGCAAAAATCAGATAAAAATACTTCTAGTATAATAGACACCATATTGCAAGTGCATTTAAAATTAGCAATGTATAACATTTATTTCCTTGACATTTGTCTTCCAAAGAGTTCACAGTGTTTCAGTGTCAGTTGAAACAGGGGAAGGATCTCAGGGAAGAATCCTTCACTTAATAATAGGACCATTGGTACTAATGTCTCTCAATTATTTCCAAATCCATAAAGATTCATTTCCTGATGAATGACTGAGTTGTGAAGAAATAGATGAGAAAGCCTCATCCCTCTGTATTACTTGTGTCAGAATATTTTAAACATAGTACTATGGATAATAAATTATCCTTATTAACAGGAAATACGTCTCAGATTAGAATCTGAGAAATCAGATGGGCAGAGAAAAAATGCTTTAAATCGCTCCTCAAGTTTTAAAGACAAAGGAGAACTTTTCTATGTACAAAGTCAGTTGTCAAGATATCCTTAGGGAATAAGATTCTGCAGCATCTAATCCTGCTGCACAACTGGGACGCCCGTGCCCCAGGTCTTCCTGATCCAAAATCACTGGGCCTGTCGCCGAACACGGGCTGCCAGGCTGAGGTCATTTGCAATGTCTCTCTTAGGAGCTCCAGGGAGGGGGGCATGAGCTAGATAGGACAGGACGGGATGCGTGGAGGCCGAGAACATTATGGCCATTCTACTTTAAGTTCAGTATTAGCACACGTCCAGCCATCCCAGGCCCCTGTGTAGAAGAGCTGAAATTTGCATTACTTCAGTTACTGGAATAAAACAAAAGTTGACAGCTTAATGTCTTAGAAAGCCCCACAATAGAATAAAAACCGAGGCTAAGCCAAGGGCTGGAAGCCCCAATTAGAATGAGAGCTCAATGCCCTTGAAGGACCCATATCAAAATGTAAACAGAACTTGAGGAATTGCTCCAGCCCTTCTGGAGGTCCCTGAGACCAGCCCTTAAAACTAAGCTAAAACCCTCCTCGGGGTCCAAGTCCCTGGTCCACTGTGTGGGGTATACCTGGACCCTTGCTTGAGTTTGTAAAACAACCCACGTGTGTTTGCATGTGTCGGCTCCTTAGTGGTTTCTCGGATTCGCAATCTTGGACACAACACCCGAATGACCCCTCCCCACCTGGACTGACCTCCTGCCCCTCCCACCCAGGCTGACCCTCAGTTACCTCCCCACCCACCACAGCTGGGCACAGGCCCTCACACAGTTCCATGGGTACGGTGGGCACTCCCGCCGTCCCCGGCCTCCCAGGCAATGGAAGGAGGTTTTGGCAGGACACACTCCCTTGGTGGCCCCAGGGCTCCCTGCCCAGGAGAGCACCTGGTGACAGGTCGGGGTCTGTGTCCCTGATGCCAGCTCCTCCTCCCAGGTTTTCCCGCAGGAAATGAAAGAGGAGGACCTGGTCTCCTCCAGGGACATCACGCAGGTGGACCTGGACGTCAACAGGATGTGCAGCAGTCACATCATATTTTGGGACTACTATGGGGTAGGGTGAGGTTGAGGGGCTATGGGGGATCAGGACCCAGTGGAGGACCGGGGGATTCTGGGTAGGGAAAACGGGGATTCTGAGTCGGGGGGCAGAACAGCAGCCAACAACACACCACTCCATGGTAGGGTGTTGGGGATGACCTCTGTGCCCCCACCCCCGGGGCCTCGGACATGAGGAGGCCACTAGGATGGGGTCTCCAGGGCTTGCCATGGGAACTGAACCCCAAAGGGGAGAGGGACGGTCCTCTGAGTAGCAGGGGATGAGGTGGGGGATGTGGGGGGCAGGAACTAGACCTGGGGACCAGGCGGCATGGCCACGGCTGGACCAGGACACACATTGATTCCATGAAGGTCAGACGGGTCAGAGTGACACCCACTCTCGGTGATTTATATATTTCTAAGTTTTATGCATTTAATTTGAGACAATTTGCAATTTGAAAACACACATAGTATGATGAACCCCAGATAATGCCCCCGGTCCAGCCAGGGTCCTGCACTGACCACACCCCGCCCCAGGGACAGGTGTCTCAGCAAACCCCAGACTGGAATTGCCTTTAAGTGTAGACATCTCCTTGTGCATCTTAGAGGAAGGGGATGCCCTGTGTCCTCAGGCCCACCATGATATCCCCCTCATTCCCCACTCCCACTCCATCTGCCTACATCATCATTCCCCATGGCATCCCACCTACACCATCCCACTCAAACCCACACAGCCCCACACAATCCCCACCCACACTAAACCCCAACACCATGCCCCCATACCATCCCCCCCACACCATGAGCCCCCATCAAGGACCCGGTGCAGGTGCCCCCTGTGGGACATGCTCAGCATCCCCGGGGATCTCTCGATACCCTGCTCCCATCAGAAGCTGGGGGTCCCATAGAGTACCTAGGGGTTGCAGGGAGGAGCGAAGACAAGGAGCCCCCAACAGTGTGTGTGCAGATGAGTGGTGCAGAGGATGCACTGTCCCTCCTGGAGGGCGGCACACCCTTCACAGGACACCAGCCCATAACCCAGGGGGATCTGGGCTGGCCTGGCCCCAGGCTCTGTGAACGTGGGAGTGATTTAAGACCCCGCCCCAGGCCCAACAAAAAGACTAATGGGATCCAGCCCCCCATGGCCCTGTCCAGCCCTGGATTCTGGCCCTACACTGAGCGAGCCTTCTCACAGCTGGATGTGGCCTCCTGGGCCCTGGGGGTGCCCCACAGATCCAGATCGCTGACCTAGGGCAGCCCTGGGGATCCCGGGACACCCAAGGTTGGGGAGAGCAGAGGTAGGCCAGTGGACCCTACCCGCACCCACACCAGGAGGCAGGCTCCTCCAGGTGCTGGGGACACAGGAGCCCCATGACCAGGGTCCACCTGCCCTGTGGGGACCCAGCGCAGGAACCCATGAGCTGCAGGTCAAGGTCAGCTCTGCTGCCCTCACAACCATCTCTCACGCTGAAACCTGAGGACACACGCCCCCACCCGGAGTCCACACATGCTCCAGGTGGGGGACTCCAGCACTTGCCCCGCACCCATGTGATTCTTGCCCTCCCCTAAAGGACAGAATGGTCTCCCTTCCCAGGGGAAGGCATGCACCATCGACTCTGAGCCCGTTTGCTGTAGAATGTCAATAAAGTATTGTGGTGTGAAAATGCACAGCCAGCCCGTTTCTGTGTCTCCCAGAACTCTGTGTACGGGGCGTGGAGAGACCCACAGAGAGGAGGAAGGGGCACCACCCAGGCCCCAACAGCCCCTGCATGGGCACTGCAAGGCACATCTGACGTCCCCACGTGCCTTCCAGGGGCGGCCAGATGCCAGGGTCAGGACCCCACACACTATACTGGGACTCAGCCTGTGCCCCATGGGCCAGGAGGGCCTGGGACAGAGTGACAGCCAGGGAGCCTCAGGTCACCAGGGTCTGTGAAAAGCTACCTGGGATGTCTGTGCTCCCTCTGTACAGGGGGCCAATGCTGGCCCGGTTCCGGGACATGTACTCCCCTCCCTGCATCCCCGTGCCAGTGTGCCTGGGGCACTGAAGGCGTGTGGGGCGCTCAGAGTGGCCGTGGAAGGGACGTCAGGACAGCAGGCCCTTGTGTTGTGCCCAAGACTGCGAATCTGAGTAACCACCGATGAGCTGACACCAATGCAAACTCCTGAGGGTTTCTCTACAAGCCGTAGCTTGGGTCCAAGTGCACCCGACACAGCGGGGCAGGGACTTGGACCCCGAGACTAAGAGGCATAGCAGCTTTATAGGGGCAGTGGACCATGGGATATGCAGAAATTTGCACAGTCATGTTGGTCCACATGCAAGTGGCTGATTGAATTACACCTTACCCTATAGTATCCACTTGAGCTGGCCTATTACTTTGGTCAGAATTGGCTCACAGGGATCCCTGGGTGGCGCAGCGGTTTAGCGCCTGCCTTTGGCCCAGGGCACGATCCTGGAGACCGGGATCGAATCCCACGTCGGGCTTCCGGTGCATGGAGCCTGCTTCTCCCTCTGCCTGTGTCTCTGCCTCTCCTTCTCTCTCTGTGTGACTATCATAAATAAAAAAAAAATTAAAAAAAATTTATTAAAAAAAAAAAGAATTGGCTCACAGTTCTGGGGGGCACAAAGCAGGGTTACATTGTTATGAGCCAATTTCCGATTAGGGTGTGCCCAGCTGTTTGACTCGCGTGGGGCAGCACCTTAAGCCATAAGCAGGTCATGTGGGGGTCAGAGGGGAGGTTTCGGGTGTCACACAAAATGGAATCAGTCCTGCGCTGCTTGTCCAGGGGTAGGGGATTTTTATTAAATTTCCTGTGTCCCAACTTGCAGCTCATCCACCTGGGCAATGCTCACCAGGTGGACTCAGCGTGCACACCTTGTGGTGCTGGATGTCTCACACGAGCGTGTGGATGGCACCCTCCTTGCCCTAGTGAGTAAGGGCTGGGTGAGCATGGGGTTCGGCCTGAAAGCCAGGCAGCACAGGGGACCAAAGAAACCCAGCCCCGTCCCCACCCCGACCTCCACACACAGGCAGCCTCAGGGCTCCCCGCCATGGGTACCCGACTCCTCAGGAGCTCCCCCCAGGGTTGCCCTGAGGTCTGACTCCCTGCTGGAGAGGCATCGGCGAGAAGAGAAGCAGCCGGTGCTCGGCGAGACCCACTGTCGGACATGGGGTTGGCTGAGCCAGTCCTTCCACCTCAGCTGAAACTCCAGCTGAAATTCACTACAGGAGCAAGCCCTGGGTCAGCCAGGAGAGCCCAGCTAGCCACCCAGCGCCAGCACCAGAAATGATGTTGTACCAACCATTTCGGTGTTTGTGTTACCCAGCCAGAGGATCCGATAGCTACACGTGATAGATTCATGTGATAGACAAACACACACCCCACAACGAACAAAAGTCAGAATCACCCCAATGCTGTCAAACAGCAGCTGAATGGTTACATACATGACGCCGTGGTCCCTAATAGGATACATGGAAGACGCTATAAACCACGACTGCAGAGGTGCTGGAGGCACGGAGATGTGCCTGCTGGGTTCCAAAAAGGAGCGCAAAGGGGCAGAAAATATCCTACGGAGGGGGGAGGGGCCCTTAGGAAAGGACACCAGGTCCCAGTGAAGGCTAAGGATGGTGAAATCTGTCCTCCTCCCTTTCAGCTTCTGCTTTTCCTCTTAATGCCATTTTCCTCAGTCATATGAGCAAAAATTTCTTTTATGTTTTTAACTTTCTTTTTAGTGGAGTCCAATTTGTATGAATTCTTTCTTCAGGAAGTGTGTCATTCAGGAGAGAAGGAGAGAGAAAGATTTTCCCTGACAGGCAAAGTATAAAGGAGTTCATGACCGCTAAACCAGTCCAGTAAGGAATTTTAAGAGGGAATCTTCTAGTGGGGGAAAAAAAGATACCAAAAGAAACAAGGACTAGAAAGGACCAGAGAACGTCACCAGAAACACCAACTCTACCACTAACAACAAGGCACAAGTTCATATCTTTGAATAAGCACTCTGAATGCTGACACTAAATGCTCCAATGAAAAGATATAGGGTGTCAGAGTGGCTTAAAAAACAGGATCTGGGATGCCTGGGTGGCTCAGGGGTTGAGGGTGTGATCCTGGAGTCTGGGATCGAGTCCTATATTGTGCTCCTGGTGGGGAGCATGCTTCTCTCTGTGCCTAATTTTCTGCCTCTCTCTCTTTCTCTCTCTCTCGTGCTCTCAAAAATAAAATTGTTATTAAAAAAACAAGATCCATCAGTATGCTGCCTACTAGAGGCTCACCTTAGACCTATAGACACCAGCAGTTTGAAAGTCAGGAAATGGAAAATCATCTATCACGCTAATGGTTATGAAAAGAAAGCTGGAGGACCAATACTTATATTAGACAAACTAGATTTGAAACGAAACCCTGGGGGACACCTGGTGGCTCAGTGGTTGAGCATCTGCCTTTGGCTCAGGGGTTGATCCTGGGATCCCAGGATTGAGTCCCACATTGCCATCCTTTGGGGAGCCTGTCTCTCCCTCTGCCTATGTTTCTGCCTCTGCTCCTCTGTGTATCTCTCATGAATAAATAAATAAAATATTTAAATCTCAAAAAGAAAGAACAAATACTGTAAGGAGAGATGAAGGAGGGCATTATTTCATAATTAAAAAGACTCTCTATCAGGATCAAACAAATAAATATTTATGCTGCCAACATGGCAGTACCTAAATATGGAACCCAATTACCAATAAGCGTACAGGAACTCACTGATAATGATACAATGACAGGAGATTTTAACACCTATCCAGTAATGGCAATGGACTGATCGTCTATGCAGAAAATCAATAGGGGAACAATAGCCTAGACACACTGGACCACAGGGACTCAACAGATATAGTCTGAACATTTCTTCCTAAAGCAGAATACACATTCCTTTCAAGTGCACATGGGACATTATCCAGAACAGATCATATCATGGGCCACAAATCACACCTCAACAGGTACAAGAATGTTGATATCACACCCTGTACCTTTTCGGAGCATGATGCTATGAAACTCGAAGTCAACAGTAAGAAAAAATTTGGACAGACCAAAAATACGTGGAGATTATGAACATCCTACTAGAGAATGAATGGAGCAACCAGGAAAGTAAAGAGGAAATTTAAAACAAATGAAAATGAAAACATGTTTCTCCAAACCTCTGGGATGTAGAAAAGGCAGTCCAAAGAGAAAAGTACATAGTAATATAGGCATACCTCAAAACAAGAAGTCTCCAATACACAGCCTATCCCTACACCTAAAGGAGCTGGAAAAGGAATAGCAAACAAAGCCTATGGCCTACAGAAGAAGGGAAAAAAATAAAGATGAGAACAGAAATAAACAATACAGAAATAAAAAAACATTAGAATGGAATAACGAAACTAAGAGCTATTTCTTCAAAATAATTAATAAAATGGATCAAACCCTATCCAGCCTTAGGAACGAGAAAAGAGAAAAGACCTAAATAAATAAAATCACAAAAGAGAGAAGAGAGATCAAAATCAACACCAGAAAAATTAGACAATTATAAGGGAATACTATGAAAGATTATATGCTAACAAACTGGGAGACCTGGAAGAAATGGACAAATCCCTAGAAATGTGCAAACGAGCAAAACTGAAATAGGAAGAAATAGAAAATGTGAACAGACCCATAACGAGCAAAGGAATTGAGTCAGCAAAACAACTGTGTGCCTCAGTGGTTGAGCATGTGCTTTGGCTCAGGTCAGGATCTCAGGATCCTGGTGGATCAAGTCCCACATCAGGCTCCCCGCATGGAGCCTCATTTTCCCTCTGCCTATACTCCTGCCTCTCTGTGTCTCTCATGAATACATAAATAAAATCTTTAAAAAAGGAAAAACATAAAAAGATGAGAGGACCCAAATAAAATCACGAATGAGAAAAGAGAAATAACAACCAACACTACAGAAATACAAACAATAATAAGAGAATATGATGAAAAAGTATATGCCAGCTACCTAGAACCTGGAAGAAATAGATCAATTCCTAGAAATATATAACATATCAAAAATGAAAAATGAAGAAATAAGAAACTTGAACAGACCGTTAACCAGCAGAGAAATTGAATCAGCAATCAGGGATCTCCCAACAGGAGATGCTTAGATCAATAGAACAGAATGGAAAGCCAAAACAAGATACAAACCTGTAACTCTATGATCCATTAATGGACAAGAAGGCAGGAAGGAATATACAATGGCACAAGGACAGTCTCTTCAAGAAACCCTAAACCTGACCCCAGGATAAGAACAAATGGTGTTGGGAAAACCAGGCAGCCACATGCAGAAGAATGAAACTGGACCACTTTCTTACACCATATATATAAAAAATAAATTCAAAATGGATGAAAGACCTAAATGTGAGACCTGAAACCATACAAAGAAGAAAAGATAGGCAGCAAAGTCTTTGACATTGGCCATTGGATCTTCTTTCAGGATATGCCTCTGAGGTGAGGGAAACAGAAGCAAAAATACTATTGGGATTTCATCAAATTGAAAAGCTTCTGCAAAGTGAAGGAAACAACTAAAGCTAAAAAGCAACATACAGGAGGAGAGGCAAGATGGCGGAAGAGAAGGGTCCCCAAGTCACCTGTCCTGACCAAATTACCTAGATAAACTTCAAATCATCCTGAAAATCTAGGAATTCAGCCTGAGACTTAAACAGAGACCAGATAGAATGCTACAGTGAGAAAAGTTCACACTTCTATCAAGGTAGGAAGATGGGGAAAAAGAAATAAAGATACAAACGGCATCCAAGGGGGACGGGCCCCACAGAGCCAGGCTAAGGCCTGGGCGAGTGCCCCCCGGGCAGGAGAGCTCTGTCCCAGAGAAGCAGGAGCTGCACCATTCTTCCAGGGGGAAAGGACTCCCGCAGAGATTCAGAGAAAGACCCCAGGTGGGCGGGGATACCCTCGGGCTCCATGGGACACAAACATAAACCCGCACTCCCAGGAGATTGCACCGAGCTCCCTAAGGGCTGTAGGGCACATGCATTGACCCAGGAGCAGCTCTGAGGGGATCCGGCAGCGGCTCTGTGCAGAGGGGGCAGCGGGTCCCTGGAAACAGCTAGGTGGCGGCGCCTAGGGTAGAGGAAGTGGCTTCGTGTGGAGGGGGCTTCGGGGCTCCAGAAGCAGCTCAGAGCGGCTATGGCGGCTCCGTGGAGAGGTGCCTACCCGGCCGGGAGCGAGAATCCAACAGCGCAGGTCGGGGAGCACAGGGCCGGGACACAGCCCAGGATTTGGCCTCTCCCGGGACAGGCAGAGGCCTGGAGGGCCCAGGACAGCAAGGACGCTCCTGCTCAGAGCTGAGAAGATCAGCAGCCCTGCCCCAGAGCCTCCAGGCCCTGCAGACGGACTGCTCCAGAGTTACTGGGGAGGCTGAATACAGGTGTTCTGACCTGGCTGCTGCCACTGGGGTTTTTCCTCCTTGGGTGTCACAGGGTATACAACCCCCACTGAGCACTTCACCAGGCAGGGGGAGAGGAGCTCCCCCAAGGGCTAGCACCTGAAAATCAGCACAACAGGCCCCTCCCCCCAGAAGACCAGCTAGACGGACAAGTTCCAGGGGAAGTCAAGGGACTTAAAGTAGACAGAATCAGAAGATACTCCCCCATGTTTTTTTTTAATTTCTGATTGCTTCCCCCATCCTTCCCCCCTTTCTTTCTTTTTCTTTCTCCTTTTATTCTCTTTTTTGCTTTTTTCTTCCTTTTTCCTTTTTTCTTTTTCTCTTCTCTTTTTTTCTTCTCTCTTCTTTTTCTCCTTTTCCCAATACAACTTGTTTTTGGCCACTCTGCACTGAGCAAAATGACTAGAAGGAAAACCTCACTTCAAAAGAAAAAACAGTCCTCTCTCCCACAGAGTTACAAATCTGGATTACAACTCAATGTCAGAAAACCAATTCAGAAGCACTATTATACAGCTACTGGTGGCTCTAGAAAAAAGCATAAAGGACTCAAGAGACTTCATGACTGCAGAATTTAGATACAATCAGGCAGAAAGTAAAAAACAATTGAATGAGATGCAATCCAAACTAGAATTCCTAATGATGAGGGTTAACGAGGTGGAAGAACGAGTGAGTGACATAGAAGACAAGTTGGTGGCAACGAGGAAAACTGAGGAAAAAAGAGACAGACAATTAAGAGACCAGGAAGACAGATTAAGGGAAATAAATAGCCTGAGGAAGAAAAACCTATGTGTAATTGGGGATCCTGAGGGTGCCGAAAGGGACAGAGGGACAGAATATGCATTTGAACAAATCCTAGCTGAAAACTTTCCTAACCTGGGAAGGGAAACAGGCATTCAGATCCAGGAAATAGAGATATCCCCCACCCTCTAAAATCAATAAAAACCGTCCAACACCTCGATTTAATAGTGAAGCTTGCAAATTCCAAACATAAAGAGAAGATCTTAAAGCAGCAAGAGACAAGAAATCCCTGACCTTTATGGGGAGGAGCAGACCTCTCCACAGTAACCTGGCAGCCCAGAAAATGCTGGCTGGATATATTCAGGGTCCTCCATGAGAATAACATGCAACCAAGAATACTTTATCCAGCCAGGCTCTCATTCAAAATGGAAGGAGAGATAAAGAGCTTTCAAGACAGGCAGGAACTGAAAGAATAAGTGACCTCCAAACGAGCTTTGCAAGAAATTTTAAGGGGGACTCTTAAAATTCCCCTTTAAGAAGAAGTTCAGTGGAACAATCCACAAAAACAAGTACTGAATAGATGTCATGATGACACTAAACTCATATCTGTTGATAGTAACTCTGAACGTGAATGGGCTTAATGACCCCTTCAAAGGCGCAGGGTTTCAGACTGGATAAAAAATCAGGACCCAACTATTTGCTTTCTACAAGAGACTCATATTAGACAGAAGGACACCTACCATCTGAAAATAATGGGTTGGAGAACCATTTACCATTCAAATGGTCCTCAAAAGAAAGCAGTGAAAAAAAATGAAAGAAAGCAGTGGTAGCCATCCATATATCAGATAAACTAAAATTTACCCCGAAGATTATAGTGAGAGATGAAGACGGACACTAAATCATACTTAAAGGATCTATCCAACAAGAGGGCTTAACAATCAATATATATTCCCCGAATATCGGAGCTGCTAAATATTTAAACCAATTAATAACGAAAGTGAAGAAATACTTAGATAATAATCATCTTATACTTGGTGACTTCAATCTAGGTCTTTCTACCCTCGATAGGTCTTCTAAGCACAACATCTCCAAAGAAACGAGAGCTTTAAATGATACACTGGAGCAGATAGATTTCACAGATATCTACAGAACTTTACATCCAAACTGAACTGAATACACATTCTTCTCAAGTGCACATGGAACGTTCTCCAGAATAGACCACATACTGGTCACAAATCACGTCTGAACCAATACCAAAAGATTCAGATCATCCCCTGCATATTCTCAGACCATAATGCCTTAAAATTAGAACTAAATCACAACAAGAAGTTTGGAAGGACCTCAAACACGTGGAGGTTAAGGACCGTCCTGCTAAAAGATGAAAGGTTCAACCAGGAAATTGAGGAAGAATTAAAAGGATTCATGGAAACTAATTGGAATGAAGATACAAATGTTCAAAATCTTTGGCATGCAGCAAAAGCAGTCCTAAGGGGGAAATACATCACAATAGATGCATCCATTCAAAAACTGGAAAGATCTCAAATACAAAAGCTAACCTTACTCGTAAAGGAGCTAGAGAAAAAAACAGCAGCTAGATCCTACACCCAAACAGAATAAGAGATTTAATTAAAATTAGAGCAGACCTCAAGGAAACTGAGACCATAAGAAATGTGGAACAGATCAACAAAACCAGGAGTTGGTTCTTTGAAAGAATCAATACCATACATAAAGCATTAGCCAGTCTTATTAAGAAGAGAGACAAGACTCAAATTAATAAAATCATGAATGAGAAAGGAGAGATCACTATCAAAACCAAGGAAATACAAACGATTTTTAAAACATATTATGAACAGCTATACGGAAATAAATTAGGCAATCTAGAAGAAATGGACGCTTTCCTGGAAAGCCACAAACTACCAAAACAGGAACAGGAAGACATAGAAAACCTAAACAGGCCAATAACCAGGGAGGAAATTGAAGCAGTCATCCAAAACCTCCCAAGTCACAAAAGTCCAGGGCCAGATGGCTTCCCAGGGGAAATCTATCAAACGTTTAAAGAAGAAACCATACCTTTCCTACTAAAGCTGTTTGGAAAGATAGAAAGAGATGGAGTACTTCCAAATTCGTTCTATGAAGCCAGCATCACCTTAATTCCAAAACCAGACAAAGACCCCACCTAAAAGGAGAATACAGACCAATATCCCTGATGAACATGGATGCAAAAATTCTCAACAAGATACTAGCCAATAGGATCCAACAATACATTAAGAATATTATTCACCATGACCAAGTAGGATTTATCCCCGGGACACAAGGCTGGTTCAACACGTGTAAAAAAATCAATGTCATTCATCATATCAGCAAGAGAAAAACCAAGAAGCATATGATCCTCTCATTAGATGCAGAGAAAGCATTTGACAAAATAGAGCATCCATTCCTGATCAAGACTCTTCAGAGCGTAGGGATAGAGGGAACATTCCTCGACATCTTAAAAGCCATCTACGAAAAGCCCACAGCAAATATCATTCTCAGTGGCGCAGCACTGGGAGCCTTTCCCCTAATATCAGGAACAAGACAGGGATGTCTACTCTCACCATTGCTATTCAACATAGTCTGGAAGTCCTAGCCTTAGCAGTCAAACAGCAAAAATACATTAAAGGCATTCAAATTGGCAAAGAAGAAGTCAAAATCTCCCTCTTCTCAGATGACATGATACTCTACCTAGAACACCCAAAAGCCTCCACCCCAAGATTGCTAGAACTCATACAGCAATTTGGTAGCATTGCAATATAAAAACTCAATATCCAGAAATCAATGGCATTTCTATACACTGACAATGAGACTGAGGAAAGAGAAATTAAGGAGTCAATTCATTTACCGTTGCACCCAAATCAAAAGATACCTAGGAATAAACCTAACCAAGGAGGTAAATGATCTATACCCTAAAAACAATAGAACACTTCTGAAAGAAATTGAGGAAGACACAAAGAGATGGAAAAATATTCCATGCTCATGGATTGGCAGAATTAATATTGTGAAAATGTCAATGTTACCAAGGCAATGTACAGGTTCAATGCAAACCCTATCAAAATACCATGGACTTTCTTCAGAGAGTTAGAACAAATTATTTTAAGATTTGTGTGGAATCAGAAAAGACCCCGAAAGCCAGGGGAATTTTAAAAAAGAAAACCATATCTGGGGGCATCACAATGCCAGATTTCAGGTTGTACTACAAAGCTGTGGTCATCAAGACCTGGCACAAAAACAGACACATAGATCAATGGAACAGAATAGAGAACCCAGAAGTGGACCTTGAACTTTATGGTCAACTCATATTCAATAAAGGAAGAAAGACTATCCATTGGAAGAAAGACAGTCTCTTCAATAGATGGTGCTGGGAAAATTGGACATCCACCTTCAGAAGAATGAAACTAGACCACTCTCTTTCACCAGAAACAAAGATAAACTCAAAATGGATGAAAGATCTAAATGTGAGACAAGAATCCATCAAAATCTGAGAGGAGAACACAAGCAACACCCGTTTTAAACTTGGACACAGCAACTTCTTGAAACGTACATCCATGAAGGCAAAAGAAACAAAAGCAAAAATGAACTATTGTGACTTCATCAAGATAAGAAGCTTTTGCACAGCAAAGGATACAGTCAACAAAACTAAAAGACAACCTACAGCATGGGAAAAGATATATGCAAAAGATGTTTCAGATAAAGGGCTAGTTTCCAAAATCTATAAAGAACTTCTTAAAATCAACACCAAAGAGACAAACAATCCAATCATGAAATGGGCGAAACACATGAACAGAGATCTCACAGAGGAAGACACTGACATGGCAACATGCACATGAAAACATGCTCTGCATCACTTGCCCTTAGGGATATACAAATCAAAACCACAATGAGATACCACCTCACACCAGTGAGAATGGGGAAAATTAAAAAGGCAGGAAACCACAAATGTTGGAGAGGATGCAGAGAAAAGGGAACCCTCTTACACTGCTGTTGGGAATGTGAACTGGTGCAGTCACTCTGGAAAACTGTGTGGAGGTTCCACAAAGTGTTAAAAATAGACCTGCCCGATGACTCAGCAATTGCACTATTGGGGATTTACCCCAAAGATTCAGATGCAATGAAACGCCGGGACACCTGCACCCTGATGTTTATAGCAGAATGTCCACAATAGCCAAACAGTGTCAGGAGCCTTGGTGTCCATCGAAAGATGAATGGATAAAGAAGATGTGGTTTATGTATACAATGGAATAATATTCAACCATTAGAAACGACAAATACCCAACATTTGTTTCAACGTGGATGGAACTGGAGGCTTTTATGCTGAGTGAAGTAAGTCAATCGGAGAAGGTTAGTGTATGTTCTCATTCCTTTGGGGAATATAAATAATAGTGAAAGGGAATATAAGGGAAAGGAGAAGAAACGTTTGGGAAATATAAGAAAGGGAGAGAGATCATAAAGACTCCTAACTCTGGGAAAAGAACTAGCAGTGCTGGAAGGGGAGGAGGGCGGGGGGTGGGGGTGAATGGGTGACGGGCACTGAGGGGGACACTTGACAGGATGAGCACTGCGTGTTATTCTGTATGTTGGTCAATTGAACACCAATAAAAAGTAAATTTATTTTAAAAAAAAGATCAAACAACTGCATATTTATGCTGCCAACATGGGAGTACCAAAATATAGAAACCAATTAACAACAAACGTACAGGAACACACTGATAATAATACAATGACTGGGTATTTTAACACCCACTTATGGCAATGGACGGATCGTCTATGCAGAAAATCAACAGGGGAACAATAGGCTTGACACACTGGACAAAAGTGACTCAACAGATATAGTCTGAACATTTCTTCCTTAAGCAGAATACACATTCCTTTCAAGTGCACATGGGACATTCTCCAGAATAGATTATATCATGGACCACAAATCAGCCCTCAACAGGTACAACAGGTACAAGAAGGATGGTATCACACCATGTATATTTTCGGACGATGGACGCTATGAAACTTGAAGTCGACAGTAAGAAAAAATTTGGACAGACCAAATATTTGTGGAGATTATGATCATCCTACCAGAGAAGGAATGGAGTAACCAGGAAATTAAAGAGGAAATTTAAAACAAATGAAGATGAAAACATGTTTCTTCAAACTTCTTGGATGTAGCAAAGACAGTCCTTAGAGGGAAGTAGATAGCAATACAGGCCTACCTCAAGAAACAAGAAGTCTCCAATACACAACCCAACACTACACCTAAAGGAGCTGGAAAAGGAATAGGGAACAAATCCTAAAGCCTCCTTAAGAAGGAAAAAATAAAGATGAGAGCAGAAATAATCAATACAGAAACAACAAAACAGTAGAATGGAATAATGAAACTAAGAACTGGTTCTTCAAAATAACTAAGAAAATGGATCAAGCCCTAGCCAGCCTTATCAACAAGAAAACAGAAAAGAACTAAATAAATAAAATCACAAAAGAGAGAAGAGAGATCACAATCAACACCAGAAAATAAGACAATTATAAGGGAATACTATAAAAGATTATATGCTAACAACCTGGGAGACCAGGAAGAATTGGAGAGATCCCTAGAAATGTACAAACGAACAAAACTGAAAGAGGAAGAAATAGAAAATGTGACTAGACCCATAACTAGCAAAGGAATTTAATCAGCAAGGCACCTGGGTGCCTCAGTGGTTGAGCATCTGCTTTGGCTCAGGTCATGATCCCGGGATCCTGGGGAATCATGTCCCATATCAGGCTCCCTGCGTGGAGCCTCATTTTCCCCCTTCCTATACCCCTGCCTCTCTGTGTCTTGCATGAATACATAAATAAAATATTTTTAAAAAAAGATAAAAAGATGAGAAAGGACCCAAATAAAATCACAAAGGAGATAAGAGAAATAACAACCAAAACTAGAGAAATAAAAACGTTTATAAGAGAACATTACGAAAAATTATATGCCAGCAACCTCGAACCTGGAAGAAATAGATCAATTCCTGGAAATATATAACACAGCAAAAATGAAAAAGGAAGAAATAAGAAACTAGAACACACAGATAACCAGCAACGAAATTGAATCAGCAATCAGGAATCTCCCAACAGGAGATGCTTAGATCAATAGAATAGAATGGAATGCCGAAACAAGATACAAACCTGTAACTCTATGATCCATTAATCGACAACAAGGCAGCAGGGAATATCCAATGGCACAAAGACAGTCTCTTCAACGAACCCTAACCCTGACCCCAGGATAAGAACAAATGGTGTTGGGAAAACCAGGCAGCCACATGCAGAAGAATGAAACTGGACCACTTTCTTACACAATATATATAAAAAATAAATTCAAAATGGATGAAAGACCTAAATGTGAGACCTGAAACCATAAAAAGAAGAAAAGATAGGCAGCAACGTTTTTGACGTTGGCCATTGGATCTTCTTTCTAGATGTGCCTCTGAGTTGAGGGAAACAAAAGCAAAAATACTCTTGGGACTTCATCAAATTCAAAAGCTTCTGCAAAATGAAAGAAACAACCAACGCTAAAAGGCAACATACAAAGTGAAAGGAGATATTTGTAAATAACACATCCAATAAACAGTTAGTATGCAAAATACGCAAAGCAAATATAAATCTCAACCTCCTAAACACAAATTATCCAACTGCAGATGGGTAGAAGACATGAATGGACTTTGTCACTGACAAGACAACCAGATGGCCACCAGACACTGAAAGACACTCCGCGTCACCCATCATCAGGGAAATTCAAATGAAAACCACAATAAGATGTCACCTGACAGCCGACAGAATGCCTAAAATTAAGAACAGAAGAAACAACAAGTGTTGTTGAGGCTATAGAGGAGAGGGAGCCCCCTTAGACTCCTGGTGGGCATGCGAACAGTTGCAGCCACTGTGAAAAACACTGTGGAGGGTCCTCGAGATGTAAAAAATAGGGGATCCCTGGGTGGTGCAGCGGTTTGGTACCTGCCTTTGGCCCATGTCGCGATCCTGGAGACCTGGGATCGAATCCCACGTCGGACTAACAGTGCACGGAGCCTTCTTCTCCCTCTGCCTGTGTCTCTGCCTCTCTCTCTGTGACTATCATAAAAAAAATTAAAAAAGAAGTTAAAAATAGCGCTACCCTACGATTCCAAAATTGCAGAGCTACGTATTTACCCCGAGGATACAAAATTATTTTAGTAGATTCCAAGTAGGACACGCAGACCAGTGTTTGTAGCAGCGTTATAAACAACAGCCAAACTGTGGTACAGCCCAGATGTCCATCGACTGATGAATGGGCAGAGACGATGTGGTAAATATACACACTGCGACATCACTCGGTCATCAGAAGCGATGAAATGAAGCCATTTAAAATGATGTGGGACAAGTGGAAACGACTTATGCTTAATGAACTCAGTCAGTCAGAGAAAGATATGAAATACCATACAATTGCATTCACATGTGAATTTTAAGAAACCAGACAAACTGGCAAAGGGGCAGAGGGGGGGGGATGAGAGAAGCAAACAAAAAAACACACTCTTAACCACAGAGAATCAACTAATAAATACCAGAGGAAGGTGAGGGAGATGGCGAATCAGGGGATGGGGATAGTGGAGAGCACCTGTGGCCAGTACCAGGCATTGTAAGCTAGAGTTGAATCACTATGTGGTAAACCTGAAACTATATCATACTGTGTTTACAAAGAGGAATTCAAGTAAAACATTAAAATAATAATTGGTAGTATTGATGAAACATGTACGCACTAGAGATAAAATCAGAAAGGCAACTGAAAATCCAAATAAAGAGTCTTTAGAGCCACAAATCCCCTCCTAGCTCAGCTCGGGAGAAGCCTGCCATGTCTATTCTGACACCATCAGAAGCCTGGATTTTGATTCTCTGGGGAGGCCACTGACTTGGTGGAGTCAGGCTATCTTGGAACCCAAAACCTAAATAGAGTGCATAAAACTAAACGGCCCAAGATGCTAGGAGTCCCAGTGCAGGCACATGCTAAGTCCCAAACTCTAACCATACACAGACATAACCCTAACCCTACACTTAATCGTAATGTTAACCTAACCCTTAAACAAGACCCATCACTAATCGAAAAACAAACACAAACCCCAAGACCAAAACACATTCACTGAACCTTCCTGCCAACCCTCACCCTAACTCCTAAATGCAGGTGCACCTAAACTTAGGTTTCCAAACCCTGACCCCTACATTAAATCTAACACGAACGCTAACCTCTAACCCTATCCTTAAAATAAGGTATTCAAATCCTATTCCTAACCTTAACCTGTACCCTAACCCTAACCCTCTAATACTAATCCTATCTCATACCGCAAACTGTACCCTAACCCATACCCTAAAGCCAACCCCTAACCCACTCCCTAACCGTATATCTTGCCCTTTTCCAAAACCGTACCCTGACCCTGACCTGACCCTAACCCTAAACCCTAACCAAACACTAACACTAACCCTAGCCCTAACCCCTATCCTAATCCTAACCCTTGCCCTAACCC
The DNA here is from genome assembly GCF_048164855.1 of Canis lupus baileyi. Taxonomy (NCBI): domain Eukaryota; kingdom Metazoa; phylum Chordata; class Mammalia; order Carnivora; family Canidae; genus Canis; species Canis lupus. Next base: position 33,882,699 of record NC_132872.1, on the reverse strand, counting down.
TAAACCTAGCCCTAACTTTAACTCTAACCCTTAACTCTAACCCCTAACTCTAACCCCTAACAATAACTCACACCCTAACCCCTAACCCTAACTGCAAACCTAAGCCCAACCCTAACTCTAACCATAACCCTATCCCCAACTCCTAACCTCCTGCCCTCATCCCTAGAGCCTAAACACTAACCCTAACACTAAATCCTGTCCCTTACCCTAACCACCATCCTAACTCTTAACACTGACCAATACCCTTATGCCTCACCTAACCTTTAATTCGTAACCATAAGCATAATCACTAACCCCTAACATCTAACCTAAGGCTAACCACCAACTTCCTCCCCTCCCCTAACCCTACCATTCATTCTACCCTTTCACTTACACTGTGGTTCTGAGGAGTCCCTTCTAATATGGACGTGGCCCCCAGTGGCTCCTCCAGATTCCTCCAAGGGGTCCTGAGGAAGCCGGGCTCCTGTGAGTGTGGACGTGGCCCCACGTGTTCCTGAGTCATAGTCAGCGGGTCCTGAGGACGCTGGGTCTCCTGTCACTGTGGACTATGCCTCACATCCTCTGCAAGCCTTACAGCAGGTCCTCAGGAGGCCGGTGGCTCCTGTCAGCCTGGACATGGTCCCATGTCCCCCAGAAAACTCACCGCAGGTCCTGAGGAGGCTGTGGGCTCCTGTCAGCATAGACGCAACCCCTTATGTCCCGAAGCCAAAGTGCAGGTCCTGAGGAAGACAGGGTTCCTGTCAGCATTGATGTGGTCCCACATTTTCCTCAAGCCTCACCATAAGACCTGAGGAGGCTGGGGGCTCCTGTCAGCATGGACGTGGCCTCAAATCTTCCCAAAACTTCACAGTGTGTCCTGAGGAGGCTGGAGACTCCTGTCACTGTGGATGCGGCACCCACAGTTTTCTTAGGCCTCACCACAGGCCCTGACAAAGCTGGGGTCTTCTGTCCACATGGACGCATCCACATATTTCCCCAAGTCTACACCAGGAGTCCTGAGGAAGTCAGCGTCCTGTTGTGTCCATGTGGCCCCAAGTCCTTCAAAGCGTAGCCGAGGATTCGAGGCCAGGGCTCCTGTAACCATGAATGCGGGCCCCGCTTCCAGAAGCCTCAACTTATGTCCTGAGGGGCCCGGGAGCTCCTGCCAGAGTGAACGCGTCGCCACATCTTCCTGAAGCCTCCCCACAGTTCCTGAGGCTGCTCAGGGGCGCCTGTCAGCGTGGATGTGGGCCCACAATTTCCTGAAACCTCCCCGCCAGTCCTGAGGTGCTCAGGGCTCCTGTCACCGTGAATGTGGGCCCACATCTTCCTGAAGCCTCCCCGCGGGTCCTGAGGCGGCCCAGGGGCTCCTGTCAGGGTGGATGCGGGCCCACATCTTCCTAAAGCCTCAACGTGGGTCCTGAGGAGACCACGGTTCCTGTCAGCATGAATGTGGTCCAATTTCCCCCTGAAGACTCCCCGCGGGTCCTGAGGAGGCTGCAGCTCATCAGCATAGATGCGTCCCCATGTCTTCTGCAGGCCTCCCCAGCACAGGCTGGCTCCTGTTAGTGCAGGCAGAGGAGGCCTACTGCACATGCGTGCCCTATGGGAGGGGCCTGGGCGCAGGCGCCCTCTGCGGGATGCTCTGGTGCTACAGGAGACTGTGCAGGCGGCAGCAGGTGCTCTATGGGCCGCACCTGCCTGCTTTCTAGTTCCAGCTGGGGCCTGTTAGCTTCGGAAACATCTCACTGAAAAGGAGCCCAACACCCGGCTTCCCAGAAATACTTAAGGAATTGGAACCCACAGGACGCGAAATGAAATGTGGACCAGACTTTTACCACGTCCTGCAAAACTCACTCAACCATCTTCCACTGTGGGCGGGACCGCGGGTTGGTGCAGCCACCCTGGAAACAGTGTGGAGGCCCCTTAGGATGATACAAATAGAGCCGCCCTGCGACCAGCAGGTGAATGGCCTGGAGCTCACTCCGAGGATACAGATGCAGTGAGACTTGGGACACCTGCACCCCAATGTCCACAGCAGCTGGGTCCACAGTAGCCACACTGTGGGAGGAGCCTCGGTACCCTCTGCCAGATGATGGATAAAGAGGATGGGAGATAGATGATGGTCATAGAGAGAAGAATGGTATTCAGCTATCGAAGAGAAGGAAATCTTTCCATTTGCAATAATGTGGATAGAACTAAAGGGATCATGTTAAGTGAAGTAAGTCACTCGGGAAAGAGAATGACTGTGTGGTTTCATTCATAGGTGGAATTAAAGAAGCAAAGCAGATGAACAACTGTGAAGGGAAGGAAAAACAAATAAGATGAAAACAGATGCAGGAAATACAGACCCTTAGTGATAGGAAACAAACTGAGGGTAGCTGGAGGGGGCAGATAACAGGGGACAGGCATGAAGGAGGGCACGTGATGTCTCAAGCACTGTTGTTATCTCCAACTGATGAATCCCTGAATTCTTCCTCTGAAAGTATAATACACTATACGTTAATTAATTGGGTTTAAATTAAGTTAAAAAAATCAGTTCTTTCAGAGCACATTTCCTTCTGGACTCTCTATTTTGCTCATTCAGCTTATGCCGGGACCACCCCCCGTGGGTCTGGTTTGTCTACCTAGGCTCCACGCCTCATCCTTGGCCCAGCATAGGGCTAGAACTCACAACCCCTGAGATCAGGACCGGAGGTGAGGTCAGGAGTCGGATGCTTAACCGACGGAGTCATCCAGGAGCCTGAGAACCACACTGCTTTATCTCTGTGACATCTTTTGAAATAGGAAAGTGCTGCGTCCCACTCTGTCATGCTTCTCCAATACTGATTTGCTGTCTGGGGTCATTTGTTGTGGGGGTTGGATGTTATGGGTTTTTTTTCCTATTTCTAACATCTGCCACCATGATTTTGATAGGAATGACATTGAAACTGAGGGTGGCTTCAGGAACTGCGGACATTTTCACAAGATGAGGCTCCCACCCCACAAGCCCAGGACGGCCTCCCAGAGCCTGGTTTTGCTCAGTGCACAAGTCTTGTGCTCCTTTGGTTCAGTCTCATTATTTATTTTCCTTGATGCTCCTGAGAAGGGCGTCACATCCTTCATTTCCTTCCTGAGTGCTCATTGTCGGGACACAGCAAGGCTACTCTGCTCTGTAGGGTCAGTTTGTGTCCCGTGACTTTTGAACTCACTCCTTAATTCTAACAGGATTTGGTGGAGACTCTCGGGTTTCTCATTTCTAGTACCTCTTCTTCAGCATATAGGGACAGTGTGACGTCCCCCTTCCAGGTGTGGAACCTTTGTTGTTTACAGCTTAATGTCCTAGAAAGCCCCACAATTGAATCAAAACTGAGCCCAGGCCGAGGGCAGGAAGCCCATATTAGAATGAGAACAGGGCTCAATTCCCTTGAAGGCCCCATATCAAAATGTAAACAGAACTTGAGGAATTGCTTCTGCCCTTCTGGAGGTCCCCGAGTCCAGCCCTTAAAATTAAGCTAAAACCCACCTCAGGGTCCAAGTCCCTGCTCTGCTGTGTCGGGTATACTTGGATACAAGATCGAGCTTGTAAATAATCCCTCGTGTGTTTGCGTCGGAATCGGCTTCTTGGTGGTTTCTCATATTCACAATCTTGGGCACAACAGTCTGAGGTAAAAAACAAAACCAAAGAAACTCGGACACGGGCAGAGTGAAAGCAGGGTTCTGAGAGAAGCGGCAGAGACCCGGGGGCTTGGCGGCTCCTTTGGTTCCTGCAGCCTGCAGACTGGGGGGCGGAATCCTCAGCCCCAGAGCCAGAGGACCCAGCGTCCCCACCCGCATCCCCCCATCAGCGCCGAGTCTCAGGGAGCAGCACAGCGCCGCCCGCTGGAGCCCAGAGATGCTGACGCCCACCCCGTCTCTGATCCCCGCAGGTGCATATCCCAGGCTGATGTGCACCTGACAATTTGCACCACATCCCATCCCCAGACCCCACACAGACCACTCGCTTCCACCAAGTTGTCAGACCACAGAGGCTGCAGAGCTTCAGCTCTGCCTGGAAAGTATGGTCTAGCTTCCTTTGTACTTTGTGCTTTATTTTCATTTATTTTCTTTGATTCTTTTATATTAATTGCCTTACTTTAATTTTTATGTATGTACCTTATAAATTTCTTATTTTTACTTTCATAGTATTTTATTTGTGTTTCTTTTTTTAATTTTTTCAATTTATTTATGATAATCACAAACAGAAAGAGAGAGAGTGAGAGACAGAGAGAGAGAGACACAGGCAGAGGAAGAAGCAGGCTCCAGGCACTGGGAGCCCGATGTGGGATTTAATCCAGAGTCTACAGGATCGTGCCCTGGGCCAAAGACAGGCACTAAACCGCTGCGCCACCAGGGATCACTTTAATTGTTTCTATTTTGGGAGTTAGAATCTTTTAACAAGCAGGCCAAAATAATCTGTTGTTTTTTTGGGGGGGGGAGGGAGGGCAGTTGTAATTGTTTTTCTTGAATTTCATTTTCTTCCTTCTTTCTTTTCTGGAAAAAATAATGAGATGGAGAAATTCACCTCCATAAAATAACATGAGGTTCTAATCACAGCCAGGAAGATCGTCAATACACATATATGATGTGTAACTACAGTTTAAAACAATGATTATAAAGATAGCAGCTGGGCTGGATAAAGAGCACAGAAGAAAACTAGAGAAACGTTTACTGTAGAAATAAAAGAATGAAAATCTAGTCAGGCAATGTTAAAAATGCTATAACTGAGATGCAGTCCCAAGTGGAAACCTTAAAAACAAGACAGGTTATGGACCACAGAGACAGACGTAGGGAAGTCAGCCACTTATTAAAACAATAATATTCATACCATAGGAGACTCAGAAGATGAAGAGAGAGAAAAGGTGGACTTGCTTAGACATTAGAAACGACAAATTCCCACCATGTACTTCAAGGTGGATGGAACTGGAAGGTATTATGCTGAGTGAAGTAAGTCAATCGGAGGACAAACATTGTATGTTTTCATTCATTTGGCGAATATAGATAATAGTGAAAGGGAATATAAGGGAATGGAGAAGAAATGAGTGGGAAATATCAGAAAGGGAGACAGAACATAAAGACTCCTAACTCAGGGAAATGAACTAGGGGTGATGGAAGGGGAGGATGGCGGGCGGTGGGGGTGAATGGGTTATGGGCACTGAGGGGGGCACTTGACAGGATGAGCAGTGGGTGTTATTCTGTATGTTGGCAAATTGACACCAATAAAATATAAAATTATTATTAAAAATAAAGGAAGAAAGAAAGAAAGAAAGAAGAAAGAAAGAAGAAAGAAAGAAAGAAAGAAAGAAAGAAAGAAAGAAAGAAAGAAAGAAAGAGTGGCACCTGTGTGGCTCTGTCAGTTAAGCTTTTCCCTTAGGCTCAGATCATGATCCAGGTCCCAAGGAAGGCTCCCTGTTCAGCAGGAAACCTGCTTCTCCCTCTCCCTCTGCCCCTCTCGTTCATGCTTTATCTCTCCTCTCTCTCTCAAATAAATAGAAAACATCTTTGAAAAAGAAACAAACACACAAACCCACAAGGAAGAGAAATCGCCCGTTTAGAAGAATTTCAAACAATTTGTGAAGACATTCCAGCCTCAAGTTCATGAGCATAGCTTCCCACTCTTAAGTGTGGAATACACATAGTAACTTCCTACTACAAAATATAATATGAAAAACTTAAAATATTGAAAATATAATAATAATAATTAATAATAATAATAATCAGTTTACTATGGAGAAAGCTGACAAACACTACCTCAGCAAGATGATCAGATCGATACCAAGACTGATAAATCATGTTGATAGTATCTATCCTTTATATGATATAATGAAAATGGCAGTATATCTCTGTATATAATCCACAACAACAGTTCAGTCATGAGATCAACAACAGACATGTCCCAGCTGAGGGAAATTTTACAAAATACTCTACTTCTCAAAGTGTTCCAGTTCAACAACAAAGGAAAGGCTGAAAGACTGTCACAATCCAGAGGAGCCTAAGGAAACATGAGGACAAATGGAATGTGATATGAGGGATGGAAACTTAGCAAAAACTAAGGAAATCTGTATAAAGTATGGTCTTAGTTTTCGTTTTTGTTTTTGTTTTTTGTTTTTTGTTTTTGGTCTTTGTTTAAAGCGAATTTTTTAATATTGATTCATTAGCTAATATTTGTACCATACTAATATAAGATATCAACAATTGGAGAAATTGAGTGCAAGTACATGCGAATGCTCTGTACTATCTTCTCAATTTCCCTATAAATCTTTGTTTTTTCCTAATAAATAAGATTTATTTTGAAAATTGACTTAAATGAATGAGGCTCCAAATGTGAAGACATTTTTAGAATAGTTGAATTAACTTTTGTCTTATTCTTAAAGAGTTCCTTTGATGGAAACAAAGTAAGAATTTTAGATCAGAAGGAAAGAAAAACACTTATGAACACGTACAATGCCTCCTCAACCTGAAAAGCAGGAACGGATAATAGCAAAATCAGATAAAAATACTTCTATTATAATAGACACCATATTGCAAGCGCATTTAAAATTAGCAGCGCATAACATTTATTTCCTTGACATTTGTCTTCCAAAGAGTTCACAGTGTTTCAGTGTCAGTTGAAACAGGGGAAGAATCTCATGGAAGAATCCTTCACATAATAATAGGACCATTGGTAATAATGTCTCTCAGTTCATTCCAAATCCATAAAGATGCATTTCCTGATGAGTGACTGAGCTGTGAAGAAAGAGATGAGAAACCCTTATCCCTCTGAATTACTTGTGTCAGAATATTTTCAACATAGTACCACGGATAGTAAATTATCCTTATTAACAGGAAATATGTCTCAGATTGGAATCTGAGCAATCAGATGGGCAGAGAAAAATTGCTTTGACTCGCTCTTCATCTTTTAAAGACAAAGGAGAGCTTCTCTATGTACAAAGTCAGTTGTTTCAATAGTAACTCTGAACGTGAACAGGCTTAATGACCCCATCAAAAGGCGCACGGTTTCAGACTGGATAAGAAAGCAGGACCCACCTATTTGCTGTCTACAAGAGACTCATTTTAGACAGAAGGACACCTACAATGTGAAAATAAAATGTTGGAGAACCATTTACCATTTAAACGGTGCTCAAAAGAAAACAGGGGTAGCCATCCTTATATCAGATAAACTAAAATTTAACCCAAAGAGTGTAGTGAGAGTTGAAGAGGGACACTAAGTCATACTTAAGGGATCTATTCCACAAGAGGACTTAACAATCCTCAATATAGGCCCCGAATGCGGGAGCTGCCAAATATTTAAACCAATTAATAACCAAAGTGAAGAAATACTTAGATAATAATTATCTTATACTTGGTGACTTCAATCTAGCTATTTCTACCCTTGATAGGTCTTCTAAGCACAACATCTCCAAAGAAACGAGAGCTTTAAATGATACAATGGACCAGATGGATTTCACAGATATATACAGAACTTTACATCCAAACTCAACTGAATACACATTCTTCTCAGGTGCACATGGAACTTTCTCCAGAATAAACCATATACTGGGTCACAAATAGGGTCTGAACTGATAACAAAGGATTGGGATCATCCCCTGCATATTCTGAGTCCATAATGCCTTGAAATTAGAACTAAATAACAACAAGAAGTTTGGAAGGACCTCAAACATGTGGAGGTGAAGGATCATCCTGCTAAAAGACGAAAGGGTCAACCAGGAAATTAAGGAAGAATTAAAAAGATTCATGGAAACCTATGAGAATGAACATACAAGCATTCAAAATCTTTGGGATCAGCAAAAGCAGCCTTAAGGTGGAAATACATCACAATACAAGCATCCATTCAAAAACGGGATACTACTCAAATACAAAAGCTAACATTACACATAAAGGAGCTAGAGAAAATACAGCAGATAGATCCTACACCCAACAGAAGAATAGAGTTAATTAACATTCGAGCAGAACACAAGGAAATCAAGACCAGAAGAACTGTGGAACAGATCAACGGAACGAGGAGTTGGGTCTTTGAACGAATTAATAAGATAGATAAACCATTAGCCAACCTTATTAAAAAGAAGAGAGAGAATATTCAAATTAATAAAATCATGAATCAGAAAGGAGTGGTCACTAGCAACACCAAGGAAATAAAACGATTTTTAAAACATACTATTGGCTATAATATTATTATATTATTGGTTATAATTATTATTATATTATTGGGTATACACCAATAAATTAGGCATTCTAGAAGAAAAGGACACATTCCTGGAAAGCCAGAAACTACCAAAAAATGGAACAGAAAGAAAGAGAAAAAAAAAAACAGGTCAATAAACAGGGAGGAAATTGAAGCAGTCATCCAAAACCTCCCAAGACACAAGAGTCCAGGGCCAAATGGCTTCCCAGGGGAATTCTATGAAACGTTTAAAGAAGAATTCATACCTATTCTACTAAAGCTGTTTGGAAAGATAGAAAGATGGAGTACTACCAAATTCGTTCCATGAAGCCAGCATCACCTTCATTCCAAAACCAGACAAAGACCCCACCAAAAAGGAGAATTACAGACCAATATCGCTGATGAATATGGATGCAAAAATTCTCAACAAGATCCTAGCCAATAGGATCCAACACTACATTAAGAGAATTACTCACCATGACCAAGTAGGACTTATCCCCAGGACACAAGGCTGGTTCAACACTCATAAAACAATCAATGTGATTCATCATATCGGCAAGAGAAAAACCAAGAACCATATGATCCTCCCATTAGATGCAGAGAAAGTATTTGACAAAATAGAGCATCCATTCCTGATCAAAACACTTCAGAGTGTAGGGATGGAGGGAACATTCCTCGACATCTTACAAGCCATCTATGAAAAGCCCACAGCAAATATCATGCTCAATGGGGAAGCACTGGAAGCCTTTCCCCTAAGATGAGGAACAAGACAGGGATGTCCACTCTCACCACTGCTATTCAACATAGTACTGGAATTCCTAGCCTCAACAATCAGACAACAAAAAGACATTCAGGGCATTCAAATTGGCAAAGAAGAAGTCAAACTCTCCCTCTTCACCGATGACATGATACTGTACCTAGAAAACCCAAAAGCCTCCACCCCAAGATTGCTACAACTCATACAGAATTTGGTAGCGTTGCAGGCTACAAAATCAATTGCCAGAAATCAATGGCATTTTTATACACTAACAATGAGACTGAAGAAAGAGAAATTAAGGAGTCAATCTCATTTACAATTGCACCCAAAAGCATAAGATACCTAGGAATAACCCTAACTAAGGAGGTAAATGATCTATACCCTAAAAACTATAGAACACTTCTGAAAGAAATTGAGGAAGACACAAAGAAATGGAAAAATATTCCATGCTCATGGAATGGCAGAATTAACATTGTGAAAATGTCAGTGTTACCAAGGCAATGTACAGGTTTAATGCAAACCCTATCAAAATACCATGGACTTTCTTCAGAGATTTAGAACAAATTATTTTAAGATTTGTGTGGAATCGGGATCCCTGGGTGGTGCATCAGTTTGGCGCCTGCCTTTGGCCCAGGGCACGATCCTGGAGACCTGGGTTCGAATCCCATTTCAGGCTCCCGGTACATGGAGCCTGCTTCTCGCTTTGCTTGTGTCCCTGCCTCTCTCTCTCTCTCTCTCTCTCTCTCTGTGTGTGTGTGACTATCATAAAAAAAAGACTTGTGTGGAATCAGAAAAGACCCTGAATAGCCAGGGGAATTTTAAAAAAGACAACCATATCTAGGGACATCACAATGCCAGATTTCAGGGTGTACTACAAAGCTGTGGTTCAAGACAGTGTGGTACTAGCACAAAAAAAGACAAATAGATGAGTGGAACAGAAAAGAGACCCCAGGATTGGACCCTGAACTTTATGGTCAACTAATATTCGATAAAGGGGTAAAAACTATACATTGGAAGAAAGACAGTCTCTTCAATACATGGTGCAGGGATAATGGACATCCACATGCAGAAGAATGAAACTAGACTACTCTCTTTCACCATAAACAAAGATAAACTCAAAATGGATGAAACATCTAAATGTTAGACAAGAGTCCATCAAAATCCTAGAGGAGATCAGAGGCAACATCCTTTTTGAACTTGGCCACAGTAACTTCTTGCAAGATACATCCACGAAGGCAAAAGAAACAAAAGCAAAAATGAACTATTGTGATTTCATCAAGATAAGAAGCTTTTGCACAGCAAAGGATACAGTCAACCAAACTAAAAGACAACCTACAGAATGGGAGAAGATATTTGCAAATGACGTATCAGATAAAGGGCTAGTTTCAAAGATCTATAAAGAACATCTTAAAATCAACACCAAGAGACAAACAATGCAATCATGAAATGGGCAAAGATATGAAGAGAAATCTCACAGAGGAAGACATTGACATGGCCAACATGAACATGGAAAAATGCTCTGCATTACTTGCCATCAGGGAAATACAAATCAAAACCACAATGAGAACCACCTCACACCACTGAATGGGGATAATTAACAAGGCAAGAAACAACAAATGTTGGAGACGATGCGCAGAAAAGGGAAGACTCTTACACTGTTCGTGGGAATGTGAACTGGTGCAGCCACTATGGAAAACTGTGTGGAGGTTCTTCAAAGAGTTAAAAATAGACCTGCCCTACGACCCAGCAATTGCACTGTTGGGGATTTACCTCAAAGATTCAGATGCAATAAAACGCTGTGACACCTGCACCCTGATGTGTATAGCAGCAATGTCCACAATAGCGAAACTGTGGACGGAGCCATGGTGTCCATCGAAAGATGAATGGATAGGGGGATCCCTGGGTGGCGCAGTGGTTTGGCGCCTACCTTTGGCCCGGGGCGCGATCCTGGAGACCCGGGATCGAATCCCACATCGGGCTCCCGGTGCATGGAGCCTGCTTCTCGCTCTGCCTGTGTCTCTGCCTCTCTCTCTCTCTCTCTCTGTGACTATCATAAATAAATTAAAAAAAAGAAAGATGAATGGATAAAGAAGATGTGGTTTATGTATACAATGGAATATTCCTCAGCCATTAGAAACGACAAATACCCACCATTTGCTTCAATGTGGATGGAACTGGAGGGTATTATGCTGAGTGAAGTAAGTCAATCAGAGAAGGACAAAGGTATGTTGTCATTCAATGCGTTAATATAAATAATAGTGAAAAGGAATATAAGGGAATGGAGACGAAATGTGTGGGAAATATCAGAAATGGAGACAGAACATAAAGAATCCTAACTCTGAGAAAGTAACTAGGGATGCTGGGAGGGGAGGAGGGCAGGGAGTGCGGGTGAATGGGTGACAGGCACTGAGGGGGGCAGTTGACTGGATGAGCACTGTGTGTTATTCTGTATGTTGGCGACATGATCACCAATAAAAAATAAAATTATTATTAAAAGAAGAAGAAAGAAAGAAAGAAGAAAGAAAGAAAGAAAGAAAGAAAGAAAGAAAGAAAGAAAGAAAGAAAGAAAGAAAGAAAGAAAGGGAAAGGAAGGGGAAGGAAGGAAGGAAGGAAGGAAGGAAGGAAGGAAGGAAGGAAGGAAGGAAGGAAGGAAGGAAAGTAGAGTGGCACCTTTGTGGCTCAGTTAGTTAAGTTTCTGCCTTAGGCTCAGATCATGATCCAGGTCCCAAGGCAGGCTATCTGTTCAGCAGGAAACCTGTTTCTCCCTCTCCCTCTGCCTCTCTCGCTCATGCTATTTCTCTCCACTCTCTCTCAAATAAATAAAAAATACATTTGAAAAAGAAACAAACCCACAAGGAAGAGAAATCTCCCATGTAGAAATATTTCAAACAATTTTTGCAGACATTCCACTGTCAAGTTCATGAGCATAGCTTCCCACTCTTATGTGTGGAATACACATAGTAACTTCCTTCTACAAAATATAATGTGAAAAACTTAAAATAATATTGATAATATAATAATAATTAATAATAATAATAAAGGATCAGTTTACTGCGGAGAAAGGTGACAAACACTACCTCAGCAAGATCATCAGATTGATACCAAGACTGACAAATCATGTTGATAGTATCTATCCTTTATATGATATAATGAAAATGGCAGTATATCTCTGTATATAATCCACAAAAACTGTTCAATCATGAGATAAATGAGACATGTCCCAACTGAGGGAAATTTTACAAAATAGTCTACTTCTCAAAGTGTTCCAGTTCAACAACAACAAGGAAAGGCTGAAAGACTGTCACAATCCAGAGGAGGCTAAGAAAACATGAGGACAAATGGAATGTGATATGAGGGATGGTAACAGCAAAAACTAAGGAAATCTGAATAAAGTATGGTCTTTAGTTATTGTGACTATTTTAATATTGATACATTAGCTAATATTTGTACCGCACTAATATAAGATATCAATAATTGGAGAAATTGAGTGCAAGTGCATGTGAATGCACTGTAGTATCTTCTCAATTTCCCTATAAATCTTTGTTTTTTTCCTAATAAATAAGATTTATTTTGAAAATTGACTTAAATGAATCAGGCTCCAAGTGTGAAGACATTTTAAGAATGGTTGAATTAACTTTTGCCTTATTCTTAAAGAGTTCCTTTGATGGAAACATAGTAAGAATTTTAGATCAGAAGGAAAGAAAAACACTTATGAATACGTATAATGCCTCCTCAACCTGAAAAGCAGTAAAGGATAATAAATAGCAAAAGTCAGATAAGAATACATCTAGTACAATAGACACCATATTGCAAGTGCATTTAAAATTAGCAGCGCATAACATTTATTTCCTTGACATTTGTCTTCCAAAGAGTTCACAGTGTTTCAGTGTCAGTTGAAACAGGGGAAGAATCTCAGGGAAGAATCCTTCACATAATAATAGGACCATTGGCAATAATGTCTCTCAGTACTTTCTAAATCCATAAAGATGCATTTTCTAATGAGTGACTGAACTGTGAAGAAAAAGGTGAGAAACCCTCATCCCTCTGATCTACTTGTGTCAGAATATTTTAACCATAGTACTACGGATAGTAAATTATCCTTATTAACAGGAAATACGTCTCACATTGGAATCTGAGCAATCAGATGGGCAGAGAAAAAACACTTTGACCCGCTCCTCATCTTTTAAAGACAAAGGAGAGTTTTTCTATGTACGAAGTCAGTTGTCAAGATAGCCTTAGGGAAGAAGAGTCAGCAGCATCGAATCCTGCTGCACAGCTGGGACACCCACACACCAGGTCTTCCTGATCACAATCACTGGGCCTGTCCCCCCAACACAGGATTCCACGCTAAGGTCATTTGCAATTGCTCTCTTAGGAGCTCTTTGGAAGGGGGAAGGAACTAGATAGGATGGGACAGGATACATGGAGGCTGAGAAAATTAAGGCCATTCCAATTTAAATTCAGCATTCGCACATGCCCAGCCATCCCAGGCCCCTGTGAAGAAGAGATGAAATTTACATTACTTCAGTTACAGGAAAAAAACAAAAGTTGACAGCTTAATGTCTTAGAAAGCCCCACAGTAGAATCAAAACAGAGCCCAGGCCAAGGGCAGGAAGCCCCTATTAGAATGAGAGCAGAGCTCAATGCCCTTGAAGGCCCCATATCAAAATGTAAGCAGAACTTGAGGAATTGCTCCAGCCATTCTGGAGGTCCCTGAGACCAGCCCTTTAAACTAAGCTAAAACCCAACTCCCGGTCCTAGTCTCTGCTCCACTGTGTTGGGTGTACTGGGACGCAAACTCGAGTTTGGAATTCAACCCTTGTGTGTTTGCATCGGTGTCAGCTCCTTAGTGGTTTCTCGGATACGCAATCTTGGGCACAATACCCCCATGTCCCCTCCCACCTTGGCTGAACCCCTATCCCCTCCCAACCAGGCTGACACTCCGTCACCTCCCCGCCCACAACAACTGGGCACAGGCCCTCACAAAGGTCCCACGGGCACGGGGGGACTCCCCCCATCCCTGGCATCCCAGAGGAAGGAAGGAGGTTTTGGCAAGACACACTCCCATGGTGACCACAGGGCTCCCTGCCCAGCACGGCAGCTCGTGACAGGTCGGGGTCTGTCCCTGACGCCTGCTCCTCCTCCCTGGTTTTCCCACAGGAAATGAAGGAGGAGGCCCTGGTCTCCTCCAGGGACATCACGCGGGTAGACCTGGACGTCAACAGGACGTTCGGCAGCCACATCATATATTAGGACTGCTAGGGGTCAGGTGAGGCTGCTGGGCCAGGGGACTTTGGGGCCCCGGGGGCTTCTGTGTAGGGAAAACGGGGCCTCTGACACCAGGGGGAGCAACAGCAGCCAACAACACACCACTCCATGGTAGGGTGATTGGGATGACCACTGTGCCCACCCCTCTGGGCCTCAGGGATGAGGAAGCCACTAGGATGGGGCCTCCAAGGGTTGCCATGGGAGCTGAACACCAAAGGGGAGAGGGACGGCCCCATGAGAAGCAAGGGATAGGGTGGGAGATGTGGGGGGCAGGAACCGGACCTGGGGGCCAGGTGGCATGGCCGCGGCTGGAGCAGGATACACATCGATCCTATGAGGGTTGGACGGGTCAGAGTGACACCCACTCTCGGTGCTTTATATATTTCTAAATTCTATGCATTTAATTTGAGACAATTTGCAATTTGAAAGCATGCATATTATAATGACCCCCAGATAATGCCCCCGGTCCAGCCACGGCCCTGCACTGACCACACCGCACCCCAGGGGCAGGTGTCACAACAAACCCCAGACTGGGGTCGCCTTTAACTGTAGATGTCTCCTTGTGCATCTTAGGGGAAGGAGATACCCTGTGTGTGCAGGCCCCCCACGACATCCCCCTCATTCCCCACTCCCACTCCATCCCCCTACATCATCATCCCCAAAGGCATCCCACCTAAATGATCCCCCTCACACCCACACAGCCCCACACAATCCCCACCCACACTATACCCCAACACCATTCCCCCTCCACCATCCCCCACACTCCACCACAATCATACCCCTGCTCCCACAGGATCCACCCCCACACCATTTATCCCTAGCAACGACCTGGTGCAGATGCCCCCTGTGGGACATGCTCAGCCTCCCCGAGTTTCTCTGTATACCCTGATCCCATCAGAAGCCCGGGTGTCCCATAGAGTACCCAGGGGTTGCAGGGAGTTGTAAAGACAAGGAGCCCCCAACAGGGTGGGTGTAGGTGAGTGGTGCAGAGGATCCACCGTGTCCTGTCTCCGCCCACTGTCCCTCCTGGAGGGCAGCACACCCTGCACAGGACACCAGCCCCTAACCCATAGGAACCTGGGATGACCTGGCCCTGGGCTCTGTGGGGGCTGAGTTGATTTGAGCCCTCCCCCAGGCCTAACACAAAGACTAATGGGATCCAGCCCCCCACGGCCCTGGCCAGCCCTGGATTCTGGCCCCGGGCTGAGCAAGCCGTCTCACAGCTGGATGTGGCCTCTTGGGCCCTGGGCGTACCCCACTGATCCAGGTCGCTGACCTAGGGCGCCCTTTGGATCCTGGGACACCCCAGTGTGGGGAGAGCAGGGGTAGGCTGGTGGGCCCCACCCATACTCACACCAGGAGGCAGGCTGCTCCAGGTGCTGGGGTACCTGGGAGCCCGAGGCCGGGGTCCAGCTCCCTGTGGGGACCCAGCACAGGAGCCCAGCAGGTCCAGGTCAGCTCTGCTGTCCTCAGAACCGTCTGTCAGGCTGAAACCTCAGGACACATGCCCCCACCCGGATTCCACACATGCTCCC
Source organism: Canis lupus baileyi (assembly GCF_048164855.1). NCBI lineage: Eukaryota > Metazoa > Chordata > Mammalia > Carnivora > Canidae > Canis > Canis lupus. The sequence goes on along the minus strand of NC_132872.1, from coordinate 33,866,981 downwards.
AGGTGGGGGACTCCAGCACCTGCCCCCCCAACCCGTGTCATTCTTGCCCTCCCCTAAAGGACAGAAAGCTCTCCGTCCCTAGGGGAAGGCGTGCACCCTCGGCTCTGAGCCCGTTTGCTGTAGAAAGTCAATAAAGTGTTGTGGTGCGAAAATGCACAGCCAGCCCTTTTCTGTGACTCCCAGAACACTGCATGGGGCTTGGAGAGACCCCCAGGGAGGAGGAGGGGGCACCACCCAGGCCCCACCAGCCCCTGCAGGGGTGACACCATCCACACCCAGCTGACCTCCCCATGTGACTTCCAGGGGCGGCCGGATGCCAGGTTCAGGACCTGACAGACTTTACTGGGACTCAGGCTGTGCCCCTTGGGCCAGGAGGGGCTGGGACAGAGAGACAGCCAGGAAGCCTCAGGTCACCAGTTTCTGTGCAAAGCCACCCAGATGTCTGTGCTCCCTCTGTCAAGGGGGCTGGGGCAGGCCGTGTTCCGGGGCCCCTCCTCCGCCCATCATCCCCATGCCTGTATGCCTGGGGATCCCAGGACCGAGTCCCACATCGGCCTCCATTTGGGGAGCCTGCCTCTCCTTCTGCCTATGTTTCTGCCTCTGCTGCTCTCTGTGTCTCTCATGAATAACTAAATAAGATATTTACATTTCAAAAAAGAAAGAATACTGTAACAAGCGATGAAGAAGGGCATTATTTCATAATTAAAAAGACTCTCTATCAAGATCAAACAACTATATATTTATGCTGCCAAAATGGCAGTACCTAAATATAGAAACCAATTAACAACAAACGTACAGGAACTCACTGATAATAATACAATGACAGCAGATTTTAACACCCACTTATGGCAATGGACCGATCGTCTATACAGAAAATCAACAAGGGAAAAATAGCCTTGACACACTGGACCACAGGACTCAACAGATATAGTCTGAACATTTCTTCCTAAAGCAGAATACACATTCCTTTCAATTGCACATGGGACATTCTCCAGAACAGGTCATATCATGGCCCACAAATCAGCCCTCAACAGGTACAACAGGTACAAGAATGTTGATATCACACCCTGTACATTTTTGGACCACGACGCTATGAAACTCGAAGTCAACAGTAAGAAAAAATTTGGACAGACCAAAAATACGTGGAGATTATAAACATCCTACTAGAGAATGAATGGAGCAACCAGGAAATTAAAGAGGAAATTCAAAACAAATGAAAATGAAAACATGTTTCTCCAAACCTCTGGGATGTAGCAAAGGCAGTCGTACGAGGGAAGTAGATAGCAATACAGGCCTACCTCAAGAAACAAGAAGTCCTCAATATACAGCCTAACCCTACACCTTAAGAAGCTGGAAAATGATTAGTAAACAAAGCCTAAAGCCTACAGAAGAGGGGGAAAATAAAGATGAGAGCACAAATAAACAATACATAAACAACAAAGCAGTAGAATGGAATAACGAAACAAAGAGCTGGTTCTTCAAAATAATTAAGAAATTGGATCAAGCCCTAGCCAGCCTTATCAACGAGAAAAGAGAAAGACCTAAATAAATAAAATCACAAATGGGAGAAGAGAGAACAAATCAACACCAGAAAAATAAGACAATTATAAGGGAATACTATGAAAGATTATACGCTAACATACTGGGAGACCTGGAGGAAATGGACAAATGCCTAGAAATGTGTAAATGAGCAAAACTGAAATAGGAAGAAATAAAATATGTGAACAGACCCATAACTAGCAAAGGATTGGAATCAGCAAGACACCTGGGTGCCTCAGTGGTTGAGCATCTGCTTTGGCTCAGGTCATCATCCAGGGGTCTTGGGGGAATCAAGTCCCACATCAGGCTCCCCGCATGGAGCCTCAATTTCCCTGTGTCTATACCTCTGCCTCTCTGTGTCTCTCATGAATCCATAAGTAAATCCTTAAAAAAGAAAAAAGATAAAAATGAAGGACCCAAATAAAATCTCAAATGAGAAAAGAGATATTACAACCAACACTAGAGAAATACAAACTATTATAAGAGAACATTATGAAAAATTATATGCCAGCAACCTAGAACCTGGAAGAAATAGATCAATTCCTGGAAATATATAACATAGCAAAAATGAAAAAGGAAGAAATAAGAAACTTGAACAGACAGATAACCAGCAAAGAAATTGAATCAGTAATCAAGGATCTCCCAGCAGGAGATGCTTAGATCAACAGAACAGAATGGAAAGCCGAAGCAAGATACAAACCTGTAACTCTATGATCCATTAATCGACAACAAGACAGGACGGAATATCCAAAGCACAAAGTCTCTTCAACAAACCCTAACCCTGACCCCAGGAAAAGAACAAATGGTATTGGGAAAACCAGGCAGCCACATGCATAAGAATGAAACTGCACCACTTTCTTACACCATATATATAAAAAATAAATTCAAAATGGATGAAAGACCTAAATGTGAGACTTGAAACCATACAAAGAAGAAAAGATAGGCAGCAACGTCTTTGACGTTGGCCATTGGATCTTCTTTATATATATATATATATACAAATTTGTTTTTTTAACTTTTATTTATTTATGATAGTCACACACAGAGAGAGAGAGAAAGAGACATAGGCAGAGACAGAAGCAGGCTCCATGCAGGGAGCCTGACGTGGGACTCGATCCCAGGTCTCCAGGATCGGGCCCTGGGCCAAAGGCAGGCGCTAAACCGCTGCGCCACCCAGAGATCCCTGGATCTTCTTTCTAGATATGCCTCTGAGGTGAGGAAACAAAAGCAAAAATACTATTGGGAATTCATCAAATTGAAAAGCTTCCGCAAAGTGAAGGAAAAAACCAAAGCTAAAAGGCAACATACAAAATGAAAGGAGTAATTGGTAAACAACACATCCAGTGAGTTAGTATGCAAAACACATAAAGGAAATATAAATCTCAAGATCCTAAAAACAAATTATGCAACTGGAGATGGGCAGAAAAATGAATGGACTTTGTCTCTGACAAGACAGCCAGATGGCCACCAGACACACGGAAAGACACTAAGTGTCACCCATCATCAGGGAAATGCAAACCAAAGCCACAATTATATGTCACCTGACAACCATCATAATGGCGAATATTAACAACACAAGAAACAACAGGTGTTGGTGAGGCTATGGAGAAGGGGTAGCACCCTTACACTCCTGGTGGGCATGCAAAAAGATGTAGCCACTGTGGAAAACAGTGTGGATGGTCCTCGAGAAGTTAAAAAAAGGGGATCCCTGGGTGGTGCAGTGGTTTGGTGCCTGTCTTTGGCCCTGGGCACGATCCTGGAGACCCGAGATGGAATCCCACGTCGGGCTCCCAGTGCATGGAGCCTGCTTCTCCCTCTGCCTGTGTCTCTGCCTCTCTCTTTGTGACTATCATAAAAAAAATTTTTAAAAAAGGAGTTAAAAATAGAGCTACCCTACGATTCCAAAATTGCAGAGCTAGGTATTTACCCCGTGGATACAAAAGTACTTTAGTAGATTCTAAACACGCAGCACAGTGTTTTTAGCAGCGTAATCAACAACAGCCAAACTGTGGATACAGCCCAGATGTCCATCGGCAGATGAATGGGCAGAAAGATGTGGTAAATATACACACTGCGACATCACTCGGTCATCAGAAGGGATGAAATGAAGCCATTTACAATGACGTGGAAGGAGTGGAAAGGATTTATGCTAAATGAACTCAGTCAGAGAAAGACAGATACCAAATACCATACAATTGCATTCACATGTGGATTTTAAGAAACCAAACAAACTGGAAAAGGAGCTCAGGGGGGATGAGAGAAGCAAACCAAGAGACACACTCTTAGTCACAGAGAATAAACTAATAAATACCAGAGGAAGGGGGGGGATGGGGAATCAGGGGATAGGGACAGTGGAGGGCACCTGTGACTAGTACCAGGCGTTGTATCCAAGGGTTGAATCACTATGTGGTAAACCGGAAGCTATATCATACTGTGTTTACAAACAGGAATTCAAGTAAAACTTTAAAATAATAATTGGTAGTATTGATGAAACATGGGCGCAGTAGAGATAATATCAGAAAGACAACTGAAAATCCAAATAAAGAGTCTTTAGACCCACAAATCCCCTCCTTAGCTCAGCTCGGGAGAAGCCTGCCATGTCTATTCTGACCCCAGCAGAAGCCTGTATTTTGATTCTCCGGGGAGGCCACTGACTTGGTGGAGTCATGCTATCTTTGAACCCAAAACCTAGAGTGCATAAAACTAAACTGCCCAATACTAGGAGTTCGAGTGCAGGCACATGCCAAGACCCAAACTCTAACCATACACAGACATAACCCTAACCCTATACTTAATCCTAATGTTAACGTAACCATTAGACAAAACCCATCACTAATTGAAAACCAAACACAAACCCCAAGACCAAAACACATTCACTGAAACTTTCTGCCAACCCTCACCCTAAATCCTAAACCTATTCTAAACCCTTAAGACTGACCCCTACATTAAATCTAACCCTAACCTCTAACCCTAACCTTAACGTAATATACTCAAATCCTATTCCTAACCTTAACCTGTACCCTAACCTTAACCCAATACCAATCCTATCACATACCCCAAACTGTACTCTAACCTGTACCCTAAAACTAACTCCTAAACTACACCGTAAACCTATCTCTTACCTTTTTCCAAAACCATACCCTGAACCTGACCTGACCCTAATCCCTAACTAAACACTAACCCTAAACCTAGCACTAACCCCTATCCTAAACCTAACCCTCGCCCTAACCCTAAACATAGCATTTTACCCTAACCGCTAACCCTTACCCCTAACCCTAACTCACACCCTAACCCCTAACCCTAAATGGAAACCTAAGCCCAACCCTAACTGTAACCATAACCCTAACCCCACCTCCAAACCTCCTGCCCTAATCCCTAAAGCCTAAACCCTAAACCTAACTCTAAATCCTATCACTAACCCTAACCCCGTTCCCTAATCCCTAACCCCCATCCTAACTCCTAACCACTGACCCTTACCCTTATCCCTCACCCTAACCTGTAATCCGTAACCATAAGCTTAATCACAAACACCTAACATCTAACCTAAGCCTAACCACCAACTGCCTCCCCTCCCCTGACCCTACCATTCATTCTACCCATTCACTTACCCTGTGGTTCTGAGTAGTCCCTTCTGATGTGGACTTGGCCCCCAACGGAGCCTCCAGAGTCCTCCAGGGGGTCCTGAGGAAGCAGGGCTCCTGTGAGTGTGGACGTGGCCCCACGTGTTCCTGAGTCATAGTCAGCGGGTCCTGAGGATGCTGGGTCTCCTGTCACTGTGGACTATGCCTCACATCCTCTGGAAGCCTCAAGCAGGTCCTCAGGTGGCCGGGGGCTCCTGTCAGCCTGGACATGGCCCCACATCCCCCAGAAAACTCATGGCGCATCCTGAGGAGGCTGTGGGCTCCTGTCAGCATAGACGCAGCCCCATATTTCCATAAGCCAAAGTCCAGGTCCTGTCAGGATTGACGTGGCCCCACATTTTCCTCAGCCTCACCATAAGACCTGAGGAGGCTGGGGGCTCCTGTCCGCATAGATGTGACCACAAATCTTCCAAAAACTTCACAGTGGGTCCTGAGGAGGCTGGAGACTCCTGTCAGTGTGGGTTGGCCACCCACATTTTTCTGAGGCCTCACCACAGGCCCTGACAAGGCTGGGGTCTTCTGTCCGCATGGACGTATCCCATATTTCCCCAAGTCAACACCGGGGGTCCTAAAGAAGTCAGCATCCTGTTGTGTAGATGTCACCCAACGTCCTCCCAAACATCACTGAGGGTTCTGAGGAGACCGGGGCTCCTGTCACCGTGAATGCAGACCCCAAATTCCAGAAGCCTCAACTTATGTCCTGAGGTGGCCCAGGGGCTCTTGTCAGCGTGGATGTGGGCCCATATCTTCCTGAAGACTCCCCGTGGGTCCTGAGTGGCCCAGGGGCTCTTTGCAGCCTGGATGCAAGCCCACAATTTCCTGAACCTGCGGCTCATCAGCGTGGACGCTTCCCCACGTCCTCCTCAGGCCTGCCACAGCACAGGCTTGCTCCTGTTATTGCAGGCAGATTAGGCGTACTGCCCATTCATGCCCCCTGGGTGGGGCCTGGGCTCGGGCGCCCCCTGTGGGACGCTCAGGCTTTGTAGGAGGCTGTGCAGGAGACAGCGGGCGCTTCAGGGACAGCACCTGCCTCCTTTCAGGCTCCAGCTGTGGCCTGTTAGCTTCGGAAACGTCTCACTGAAATGGAGCCCAACACCCGGCTTCCCCAGAAATACTAAAGGACAAGGAATTGGAGCCCACAGGACGCGAAATGAAATGTGGACCAGACTTTTACCACATTCCACAAAACTCACTCAACCCTCTTCCACTGTGGGCGGGACTGCGGGCTGGTGCAGCCACCCTGGAAACAGTTTGGAGGCTCCTCAGGAAGTTACAAATAGAGCCGCCCTGCGACCAGCAGGTGAAAGGCCTGAGCTCACTCCGAAGATACAGATACAGTGAGAATCGGGACACCTGCATGTCCTGATGTTCACAGTATCCGGGTCAACAGTAGCCACACTGTGGGAGGAGCCTCGGTGCCCTCAGGCAGATGATGGATAAAAAGGATGGGAGATAAATGATGGTCATAGAGAGAGGAATGGTATTCAGCTATCAAAGAGAAAGAAATATTTCCATTTGCAATGACGTGGATAGAACTAGAGGGATCATGTTAAGTGAAATAAGTCAGGAAAGAGAATGACCCTGTGGTGTCATTCATAGGTGGGATTAAAGAAGCAAAGCTTATAACAACTGTGAAGGGAAGGAAAAACAAGATGAAAACAGTTGCAGGAAATACAGACTCTTAATGATAGGAAACAAACTGAGGGTCGTTGGAGGCGGGGGGGAGGGTGGGTTAACAGGAGACCGGCATGAAGGAGGGCATGTGATGTCATGAGCACTGCTGTTATCTCCAACTGGTGAATCCCTGAATTCTTCCTCTGAAAGTATAATACACTATCCGTTAATTAATTGGGTTTAAATTAAATTAAGTTAAAAAATCAGTTGTATCAAAGCACATTTCCTTCTGGACTCTCTGTTTTGCTCATTAAGCTTATACTGGGACCACCCGCTGTGGGACTGGTTTGCCTACGTAGGCTCCATGCCTCGTCCATGGCCCAGCCCAGGGCTAGAACTCACCACCCCTAATATCGGGACAGGAGGTGTGGTCAGGAGTCGGATGCTTAACCAACGGAGCCAGCTGGGGGCCCAAAAACCACACTGCTTTATCCTGTGTCTCTGTGACATCATTTGAAATCGGAAAGTGCTGCATCCCGCTCTGTCCTGCTTCTCAAATACTGATTTGCTGTCCCGGGTCATTTGTGGGGGCGGATGGATGTTATGGATTTTTTTTTCCTACTTCTAAGACCTGCCACCATGATTTTGATAGGAATGACATTGAAACTGAGGGTGCCTACAGGAACTGTAGACATTTTCACAAGATGAGGCTCCCACCCCACGAGCCCAGGAAGGCCTCCCAGAGCCTGGTATGGCTCAGTGCACAAGTCTTGTGCTCCTTTGGTTCAGTCTCATTATTTATTCTCCTTGATGCTCCTGAGAAGGCTTTCACGTCCTTCCTTTCCTTCCTGAGTGCTCATTGTCAGGACACAGCAAGGCTACTCTGCTCTGTAGGGTCAGTTTGTGTCCGTGACTTTACTGAACTCACTCCTTAGTTCTAACACGTTTTGGTGGAGGCTCCTGGGTTTCCTGTTTCCAGTACCGCATTATCAGCATATAGGGACAGTGTGACGTCCCCCTTCCAGGTGTGGAACCTTTGCTGTTTACAGCTTAATGTCCTAGAAAGCTCCACAATAGAATCAAAACTGAGCCGAGGCCAAGGGCAGGAAGCCCCTATTAGAATGAGAACAAAGCTCAATGCCCTTGAAGACCACATATCAAAATGTAAACAGAACTCGAGGAATTCCTCTAGCCCTTCTGGAGGTCCCGGAGACAAGCCGTTAAAACTAAGCTAAAACCCACCTCGGGGTCCAAGTCCCTGCTCCGCTGTGTCGGGTATACTCGGACACCAGCTCGAGCTTATAAATAAACCATTGTGTGTTTGCTTCGGTGGGGGCTTCTTGGTGATTTCTCGGATTCGCAATCTTGGGCACAACAGTCTGAGATAAAAAAACAAAACCAAAAGCAGCTCGGACGTAGGCAGAGTGAAAGCAGGATTCTGAGAAATGAGCTTGGGGGCTCCTCTGTTGAGGGCCTGCAGGCTGGGGGTGGGATGATCAGCCCCAGACCCAGACGACACAGCATCCCCACCAGCATCATGCCAAACAGCGCTGAGTCTCAGGGAGCAGCACAGTGCCACCCGCTGGAGGCAAGAGTCACTGAAACCCACCTGGCCCCTGACCCTGCAGGTGCATCACCTAGGCAGATGTGCACCTGACAATCAGCACCATGGGCCATCCCCAGACCCCGCACAGACCACTCACTGCCAACAAGTTGTCGGACCACAGAGGCTGTAGAGATTCAGCACTGCCTGGAAAGTAGGGTCTAGCTTCCTTTGTAATTTGTGCTTTATTTTCATTTATTTTCTTTGATTCTATTTTATTAATTGCCTTATTATAATTTTTATGTACGTACCATATATATTTCTTATTTTTACACTCATGGTACTTTAATTGTGTTTGTTATTTTGGGATTTAGAATCTTTTAACAAGGAGGCCAAAATAATCTGGTGTTTTTTTTGGGGGGGGGAGGGAAGTTGTTATTGTTTTTCTTGGTTTTTCTTTTTCTTCCTTCTTTCTATTCTGGAAAAAATAATGAGATGTAGAAATTTACCTCCATAAAATAACATGAGGTAGTACTCACAGCCAGGAAGTCCATCAATACAAATATATGATGTCTAACTACAGTTTAAAACAATGATTATAAAGATAGCATCTGGGCTAGAAAAAGAGCACAACAGAAAACTAGAGCATCCCTTACTGTAGAAATAAAAGAACTAAAATTTAGTCAGGCCAACGTTAAAAATGCTATAACTGAGATGCAGTCCCAAGTGGAAGCCTTAAAAACAACGAAAGTTATGGACCACAGAGACAGATTAGGGAACTCAGCCACTTATTAAAACAATAACAATCATGTCATAGGAGACTCAGAAGATGAAGGGAGAGAAAAGGTGGGCCTTGCTCAACCATTAGAAACGACAAATACCCACCATTTGCTTCAACGTGGATGTAACTGGAAGGTATTATGCTGAGTGAAGTAAGTCAATCAGAGAAGGACAAACATTGTATGTTCTCATTCACTTGGGGAAGATAAATAATAGTGAAAGGGAATATAGGGGAAGGGAGAAGAAATGTGTGGGAAATATCAGAAAGGGAGACAGAACATAAAGACTCCTAACTCAGGGAAATGAACTAGGGGTGATGGAAGGGGAGGATGGCGGGCGGTGGGTGTGAATGTGTGACGGGCACTGAGGGGGACACTTGACGGGATGAGCACTGAGTGTTATTCTGTATGTTGGCAAATTGAACACCAATAAAAAGTAAATTTATTATAGAAAGAAAGAAAGAAAGAAAGAAAGAAAGAAAGAAAGAAGAAAGAAAGAAAGAAAGAAGAAAGAAAGAAAGAAAGAAAGAAAGAAAGAAAGAAAGAAAGAAAGAAAGAAAGAAAGAAATAGGGGCACCTGGGTGGCTAAGTCAGTTAAGCTTCTGCCTTAAGTCAGATCATGATCCAGATCCCAATGTAGGCTTCCTGTTCAGCAGGGAACCTGCTTCTCCCTGTCCATCTGCCCCTCTCACTCATGGTTTTTCTCTCCTCTCTCTCTCTCTCAATAAATAAATAACATCTTTGAAAAAGAAAAAAAAAAAACACAAGGAAGAGAAATTTCCCATGTAGAAGAATTTCAAACAATTTGTGCAGACTTTCCACCCTCAAGTTGGTGAGCATAGCTTCCCACTCTTACGCGTGGAATACACATTGTAACTTCCCTCTACAAAATATATTATGAAAAACTTAAAATAATAATGATAATATAATGATAATAATAATAATAATAGGAAGAAGAAGAAGAAGAAGAAGAAGAAGAAGAAGAAGAAGAAGAAGAAGAAGAAAGAAGAAGAATCACTTAACTACGGAGAAAGATGACAAACACTACCTCAGCAAGATGATCAGATCGATACCAAGACTGATAAATCATGTTGATAGTATCTATCCTTTATATGATATAATAAAAATGGCAGTATATCTCTGTATATAATCCACAAAAACACTTCAATCATGAGATAAACAACAGACATGTCTCAACTGAGGGAAATTTACAAAATTTCTACTCTACTTCTCAAAGTGTTCCAGTGCAACAACAACAAGGAAAGGCTGAAAGACTGTCACAATCCAGAGGAGCCTAAGAAAACAGGAGGACAAATGGAACGTCATATGAGGAGTGGTAACTTAGCAAAAACTAAGGAAATCTGAAAAAATTCTCGTCTTTGGTTAATGCGAATATTTTAATATTGATTTATTAGCTAATATTTGTACCGTACTGATATAAGATATCAATCATTGGAGAAACTGAGTGCAAGTGCATGCAAATGCTCTGTACTATCTTCTCAATTTCCCTATAAATCTTTGTTTTTTTCCTAATAAATAAGATTTATTTTGAAAATTGACTTAAATGAATCAGGCTCCAAATGTGAAGACATTTTAAGAATAGTTGAATTAACTTTTGCCTTATTCTTAAAGAGTTCCTTTGATGGAAACAAAGTAAGAATTTTAGATCAGAAGGAAAGAAAAACACTTTTGAACACGTATAATGCCTCCTCAACCTGAAAAGCAGGAAAGGATAATAAATAGCAAAAATCAGATAAAAATACTTCTATTATAATAGACACCATATTGCAAGTGCATTTAAAATTAGCAGCGCATAACATTTATTTCCTTGACATTTGTCTTCCAAAGAGTTCAAAGTGTTTCAGTGTCAGTTGAAACGGGAAGAATCTCAGGGAAGGATCCTTCACATAATAATAGGACCATTGGTAATAATGTCTCTCAGTTATTTCCAAATCCATAACGATCCATTTCCTGAGGAGTGACTGAGCTGTGAAGAAAGAGATGAGAAACCCTCATCCCTCTGAATTACTTGTGTCAGAATATTTTAACCATAGTACTACGGATAGCAAATTATCCTTATTAACAGGAAATACGTCTCACATTGGAATCTGAGCAATCAGATGGGCAGAGAAAAAAGGCTTTGACTGGCTCTTCATCTTTTAAAGATAAAGGAGAGCTTTTCTATGTATAAAGTCAGTTGTGAAGATAGCCTTAGGGAATAAGAGTCTGCAGCATGGAATCCCGCTGCACAGCTGGGAAGCCCGTGCCTCAGGTCTTCCTGATCCCAAATCCCTGGGCCTGTCCCCCAACAGACCCTGCCAAGCTGAGGTCTTTTGCAATTGCTCTCTTAGGAGCTCTGGGGAAGGGGGAAAGAGCTAGATAGGATGGGAGGGGACGCAAGGAGGCCAAGAAAATGAAGGTCTTTCCTCTTTAAGTTCAGGGTTCGAACAGGTCCATTCATCCCAGGCCCCTGTGAAGAAGAGGTAAAATTTACATTACTTCAGTTACACGAAAAAAACAAAAGTTTGCAGCTTAATGTCCTAGAAAGCCCCACAATAGAATAAGAACTGAGCCCACCCCAAGGGCTAGAAACGCCTATTAGAATGAGAACAGCGGTCAATGTCCTTGAAGGCCCCATATCAAAATGTAAACAGAACTTGAGGAATTACTCCAGCCCTTCTGGAGGTCCCTGAGACAAGTCCTAAAACTAAGCAAAAACCCACCACGAGGTCCAAGTCCCTGCTCCTCTGTGTCGGGTGAAATTGGACGCAAACTCGAGTTTGGAAATCAACCCTTGTAGGTTTGCATCAGTGTCAGCTCCATAGTGGTTTCTCAGATTTACAATCTTGGGCACAACACCCCCATGTCCCCTCCCACCTGGGCTGAACCCCTATCCCCTCCCACCCCGGCTGACACTCAGTCACCTCCCCGACCACAACAGCTGGGCACAGGCCCTCACACAGGTGTCACGGGCACGGTGGGCACTCCCGCCATGCCCGGCCTCCCAGAGGAAGGAAGGAGGTTTCGGCAGTACACACTCCCATGGTGGCCCCAGGGCTCCCTGCCCAGCATGGCAGCTCGTGAGAAGTCAGGGTCTGTTTCCCTGATGCCTGCTCCTCCTCCCTGGTTTTCCCACAGGAAATGAAGGAGGAGGCCCTGGTCTCCTCCAGGGACATCTTGGAGGTAGACTTGGACGTCAACAGGACGTTCGGCAGCCACACCATATTTTGGGATGGCTAGGGGGTCGGGTGAGGCTGCTGGGCCAGGGGGATTCAGGGTCCTGAGGGAGGCCCGGGTCCTTCTGGGTAGGGAAAATGGGGCTTCTGAGGCCGGGGGAGCAATAGAAGCCAAAAACACACTGCTCCATGGTAGGATGCTGGGGATGACTCCCGTGCCCACACTCCTGATGCCTCGGGGATGAGGAGGCCAGAAGGATGGGGCCTTCAGGTGTTGTCATGGGAGCTGAACACCAAAGGGGAGAGGGACGGCCCCCTGAGAAGCAGGGGATGGGGTGGGGGACGTGGGGGAAGGAACCGGACCTGGTGGCCAGGCTGCATGGCCGCTGCTGGAGCAGGACAAACATCAATCCCATGAGGGTCAGATGGGTCAGAGTGACACCCACTCTCGATGCTTTATGTTATTCTAAATTCTATGCATTTAATTTGAGACAATTTGCAATTTGAAAACATAAATAGTATAATGATCCCCAGATAATGCTGCTGGTCCAGCCAGGGCAGGGGTAGGTGTCACTGCAAACCCCAGACTAGTCGCCTTTAACTGTAGACGTCTCCTTGTGCATCTTAGAGGAAGGAGATGCCCTGTGTCCGCAGGCCCCCCACGATATCCCCCTCATTCCCCACTCCCACACCATCCCCCGACATCATCATCCCCATTGGCATCCCACCTACACCATCCCCCTCACACCCACACAGCCCCACACAATCCCCACTCACACTATACCCCAACACCATCACCCCTACACCATCCCCCACACTCCACCACCATCATAACTTTGCCCCCACACCATCCACCACCACACCATCGGCCCTCAGCAAGGACCCGGTGCAGTTGCCCCCTGTGGGACATGCTCAGCTTCCCCGGGTTTCTCTGGATACCCTGCTCCCATCAGAAGCCTGGGTGTCCCATAGAATGCCCAGGGGTTACAGGGAGGAGGGAAGACAGGGAATCCCCAACAGGGTGAGTACAGGTGAGTGGTGCAGAGGACCCACTGTGCCCTGCCTCCGCCCACTGTCCCTCATTTAGCGTACACACCCTGCACAGGACACCAGCCCCTAACCCATGGGGATCTGGGCTGGCCTGGCCCTGGGCTCTGTGAGGGTTGGGGTTGATTTGAGCCTCC